>NC_141542.1:81791666-81978333 GCF_021556685.1 Rattus norvegicus | reverse complement strand
ATTGAAAAATCAAGCAGGTGGAGATTGCTGAGGAATTTGCAAAGGGTTGATGAGGCTGTAGAACTTGTGAAACCATTACAGCCTGTTTGCTTACTCCAACTGCCATTTTAGGAAATGCATATAGAATTATTATGGATTTGGAGGATTGTTTTTATACTGTTTCTTTGCATCCTGGTGGTTTTAAAAGGTTTGCATTTAGTGAGCTTGTTTGTAATTTTGGAGAGCCCATGAAATGATATCATTGAAGTGTTTGGGGAAAAAATGGCTAATAGCCCCACATTATGTAAAAAATTTGTCACTGTTTCAATACAAGAAGTTAGGACTTTGAATCTTCCAATGTATATTATCCATTATATAGATACTTTATTAGCATCCCTCTGAAAGAGTTTAACTACAATACCAGCCTTTGCTCTTATACAATGGGCTTTAAATTTTTAGAGTAGCTGTTGCTCCAGAAAAGATTCAAAGGCAATATCTTTTTCAATATTTGGGACATCAGTTATTATCCTAAACAAATTGTGGCACAGAAAATTCAAATAAGAAAGATAGTTTAGTTACTTTAAATTATTTTTAGAAGCTTCTAGAAGATGTTAATTGGCTAGGACCTCACCCCAGGAGGACTTAAGCCTCTATTTGATATTCTTAAGGGGGATGCAAACCCTAATCCCCTTCAACAATTAATCAGTCAATGATGAGGGACGAATAGCTCTGCAGAAAGTGGAGGGAGCTATTAGTCAATAACAGATACATTATATAGACTATGATCAATTGTTGGCTGTTTGCGTTCTTGCTATACACCCACAGCAGTCCTTTGGCAAAAGGGAGCAATAATGAGGATATATCTTTTTTCCTCTCCAAGTAAACTTTGAACACCCTACTGTGAAGATGTTACTGTGTTAATACAGAATGGTAGGATAGAATCATGAAAGTATTTTGGAAATAGTATCTTAAGAACCTGATAAAATATCCTTATTCCAAACAGCAATTGAATTAGTTATTGCAGAATACTGCTGTTTGGCCTATTGCATGTGCAAACTTTTTAGGCAAAATTGATAGTTTTCCTCTCTCCATGCTTTTATATTTCCTGGAAATTTACGCATACAATAAGAAAATGCACTTATTGTATTTGTAGATGGCTCATCTAGTGAGAAGGCACCATATGTATTTGGATCACATGTTTATTCTCTTGAGTTTCCCCTGCTTTGGCACAGATTATTGAGTTATGGGCGGTAGCCACTGTTTTTGAAATGTTGAAAAAAATCAAGCTTTCAATTTGTATACTGATAGGTTTTCAATTAATTGAAATTGTTCCTCCTTTTGATATTGCTAGTTCTCAAATTTTGCAAAATCCAACTAAACTTAAGAAAACATACTGTTCATTCCTTACTTTATAGGCCACTTAAGAACTCATATTGGATTGCCTAGACCCCTTACTGAGGGCAATGTCACAGCAAATTTGTATACTAGGCAGATTTTAGGCCTTATCCAGGAACAATGAACCAAACAATCTCATTCTTTACATCATCAAAATAGTAATAGTTTAAGATAATAATTTGATATTTCTAGAGAATGTGCAAATCAAACTGTAAATACTTGTCCTCGTCTTCAATTTCTTCCTGTACCACATAATGGTGTTGATCCCCTAGGACTTATTATACCTAATCAATTATGGCAAATGGATGTTACTCACATTTCTGATTTTAGAAAACTAAGATATGTACATGTGACTATTGACCCCTTTTCAGGCTTTCTGGTTGTAGCTGCTTTAACAGGAGAAGCAACTAAAAATGTAATTAGCCATTGCCTACATTGTTCTTCTATGCTTGGTGTTTCAAGTCAGACTGAAACAGATCGTGGAACTAGCTATTGCAGTGAAGCATTTGAGATGTTCTGTCAGCAATTAATATTACCCATATTACTGGAATTCTTTATAATCCTGAAGGACAAGGGATTGTAAAATAGGTATTGTGAAACTTTAAAACAATATTTTCATAAAATAAAATGGGGGAATTATATTCTTATATACCACACAATTATTTAAATAATGCTCTTTTCATTTTTAATTTTAAAACTTGGATGCCAAGGAACTCTCTGAGTGTCTATGGCACCCTATAACTAGGCATACTTCTGCCTAGGAGAAATGGAAGTGTCCATTTAATGGGCATATGGCATGATCATGATCAGGTATTAATATGGGGAAGAGGACATGTTTGTGTTCTGTCCTCAGGATGCTTCAGGAGTGTGCTAGCTGCCAGAGTGATTAGTGAGACATGCTGATGCTGGGACAAAAGACAGTGCTAACTATAAGCTTGCCGAGTGCCCTGGCAAGGATAATGGAAAGCTATATTGGACATATGTTCCTGACCCACTTTTTGCTTGCCTATCTCCCAGATTGAGCATGCTGCCTTGCTTCAAGCTTTTAGACCTTGTGGGACAGAGAACATAGAGACTGTGGAAACTGGCTTCAAAAAATTAATCAAATAAGAGAAGTTATAATGACTCTTTCCTTTAATGTGACCAGTTATTCTAATTCAATCATTGACTGGTCTAGAAATCAAACCAATATTGGAAATAACAGTCTTCATTTGGAAGACTGATCTAGGACATTTTCAGGGACATTGCCTTGTATGAAATTACATTTGCAGTGGATAAAGTTGATACAGGATCTGGATTTTGAACGAATGTTAGTGCATGTGTTAAAACTCCTAATCTTTTATTAATTGGTCATGTTAAAATTACTTTTGTTTATTCCACAGTATTTAATGTAAGTTGTATTGATTATACACCTTCTAATTTTGTTAATGTATTGAAATCTGACATGTCTGTTTGATGGTCTATCAACCAGCTTTTGTTTTATTGCTTATGAGTATTACAGGACCCTGGTATTTTGAGCGAGTCATGCTTTAAGCAGAAGCAAGAGGTTAGTCCGCTAATAGATAGTACCACTGCTTCTGCAATTGCTTTGACACAAGAAGTTAAGACAGCTACTTTTGTTAATCATTCAGCAAAAAATGTTTCTAATGTTTTGAGTATTCAAGAAGATTTAGGCATTTGAAACAATGGATTGATGCTCTTTATAATACTATTCAAATTATTGGAGAGGAATTTCAAAGTTTAAGAGTAAGCCATCTTGGAGACCCAACCGCCTGGTCAGGTGGGCACTCCTGAGGCTGCAGAGCGGAAGAGACCACCAACACTGCTCACCCCTGCCCACATCCCTGGCCCAAGAGGAAACTGTATAAGTCCTCTGGGCTCCCGTGGGGGAGGGCCCAGGAGCGGCAGGACCCCTGTGCCTGAGACACCACAAGAACCAGAAGGAAACAGACCGGATAAACAGTACTCTACAACCAAATCCCGAGGGAGGGAGAGCTGAACCTTCAGAGAGGCAGACAAGCCTGGGAAAACAGAAGAGACTGCTCTCTGCACACACATCTCGGACGCCAGAGGAAAAAGCCAAAGATCATCTGGAACCCTGGTGCACTGAAGCTCCCGGAAGAGGCGGCACAGGTCTTCCTGGTTGCTGCCGCTGCAGAGAGCCCGTGGGCAGCACCCCACGAGCAAACTTGAGCCCCGGGACCACAGGTAAGACCAACTTTTCTGCTACAAGAAAGCTGCCTGGTGAACTCAAGACACAGGCCCACAGGAACAGCTGAAGACCTGTAGAGAGGAAAAACCACACGCTGGAAAGCAGAACACTCTGTCCCCATAACTGACTGAAAGAGAGGAAAACAGGTCTACAGCACTCCTGACACACAGGCTTATAGGACAGTCTAGCCACTGTCAGAAATAGCAGAACAAAGTAACACTAGAGATAATCTGATGGCGAGAGGCAAGCGCAGGAACCCAAGCAACAGAAACCAAGACTACATGGCACCATCGGAGCCCAATTCTCCCATCAAAACAAACATGGAATATCCAAACACACCAGAAAAGCAAGATCTAGTTCCAAAATCATTTTTGATCATGATGCTAGAGGACTTCAAGAAAGACGTGAAGAACTCCCTTAGAGAACAAGTAGAAGCCTACAGAGAGGAATCACAAAAATGCCTGAAAGAATCGCAAAAATCCCTGAAAGAATTCCAGGAAAACATAAATAAACAAGTAGAAGCCCATAGAGAGGAGACACAAAAATCCCTGAAAGAATTCCAGGAAAACATAAATAAACAAGTAGAAGCCCATAGAGAGGAGACACAAAAATCCCTGAAAGAATTCCAGGAAAACACAATCAAACAGTTGAAGGAATTAAAAATGGAAATAGAAGCAATCAAGAAAGAACACATGGAAACAACCCTGGATATAGAAAACCAAAATAAGAGACAAGGAGCTGTAGATACAAGCTTCACCAACAGAATACAAGAGATGGAAGAGAGAATCTCAGGAGCAGAAGATTCCATAGAAATCATTGAATCAACTGTCAAAGATAATGTAAAGCGGAAAAAGCTACTGGTCCAAAACATACAGGAAATCCAGGACTCAATGAGAAGATCAAACCTAAGGATAATAGGTATAGAAGAGAGTGAAGACTCCCAGCTCAAAGGACCAGTAAATATCTTCAACAAAATCATAGAAGAAAACTTCCCTAACCTAAAAAAAGAGATACCCATAGACATACAAGAAGCCTACAGAACTCCAAATAGATTGGACAAGAAAAGAAACACCTCCCGTCACATAATAGTCAAAACACCAAACGCACAAAATAAAGAAAGAATATTAAAAGCAGTAAGGGAAAAAGGTCAAGTAACATATAAAGGCAGACCTATCAGAATCACACCAGACTTCTCACCAACAACTATGAAGGCCAGAAGATCCTGGACTGATGTCATACAGACCCTAAGAGAACACAAATGCCAGCCCAGGTTACTGTATCCAGCAAAACTCTCAATTAACATTGATGGAGAAACCAAGATATTCCATGACAAAACCAAATTTACACAATATCTTTCTACAAATCCAGCACTACAAAGGATAATAAATGGTAAAGCCCAACATAAGGAGGCAAGCTATACCCTAGAAGAAGCAAGAAACTAATCGTCTTGGCAACAAAACAAAGAGAATGAAAGCACACAAACATAATCTCACATCCAAATATGAATATAAAGGGAAACAATAATCACTATTCCTTAATATCTCTCAATATCAATGGCCTCAACTCCCCAATAAAAAGACATAGATTAACAAACTGGATACGCAATGAGGACCCTGCATTCTGCTGCCTACAGGAAACACACCTCAGACACAAAGACAGACACTACCTCAGAGTGAAAGGCTGGAAAACAATTTTCCAAGCAAATAGTCAGAAGAAGCAAGCTGGAGTAGCCATTCTAATATCAAATAAAATCAATTTCCAACTAAAAGTCATCAAAAAAGATAAGGAAGGACACTTCATATTCATAAAAGGAAAAATCCACCAAGATGAACTCTCAATCCTAAATATCTATGCCCCAAATACAAGGGCACCTACATACGTAAAAGAAACCTTACTAAAGCTCAAAGCACACATTGCACCTCACACAATAATAGTGGGAGATTTCAACACACCACTCTCATCAATGGACAGATCATGGAAACAGAAATTAAACAGTGATGTCGACAGACTAAGAGAAGTCATAAGCCAAATGGACTTAACGGATATTTATAGAACATTCTATCCTAAAGCAAAAGGATATACCTTCTTCTCAGCTCCTCAGGGTACTTTCTCCAAAATTGACCATATAATTGGTCAAAAAACGGGCCTCAACAGGTACAGAAAGATAGAAATAATCCCATGCGTGCTATCGGACCACCACGGCCTAAAACTGGTCTTCAATAACAATAAGGGAAGAATGCCCACATATACGTGGAAATTGAACAATGCTCTACTCAATGATAACCTGGTCAAGGAAGAAATAAAGAAAGAAATTAAAAACTTTTTAGAATTTAATGAAAATGAAGATACAACATACCCAAACTTATGGGACACAATGAAAGCTGTGCTAAGAGGAAAACTCATAGCGCTGAGTGCCTGCAGAAAGAAACAGGAAAGAGCATATGTCAGCAGCTTGACAGCACACCTAAAAGCTCTAGAACAAAAAGAAGCAAATACACCCAGGAGGAGTAGAAGGCAGGAAATAATCAAACTCAGAGCTGAAATCAACCAAGTAGAAACAAAAAGGACCATAGAAAGAATCAACAGAACCAAAAGTTGGTTCTTTGAGAAAATCAACAAGATAGATAAACCCTTAGCCAGACTAACGAGAGGACACAGAGAGTGCGTCCAAATTAACAAAATCAGAAATGAAAAGGGAGACATAACTACAGATTCAGAGGAAATTCAAAAAATCATCAGATCTTACAATAAAAGCCTATATTCAACAAAACTTGAAAATCTTCAGGAAATGGACAATTTCCTAGACAGATACCAGGTATCGAAGTTAAATCAGGAACAGATAAAACATTTAAACAACCCCATAACTCCTAAGGAAATAGAAGCAGTCATTAAAGGTCTCCCAACCAAAAAGAGCCCAGGTCCAGACGAGTTTAGTGCAGAATTCTATCAAACCTTCATAGAAGACCTCATACCAATATTATCCAAACTATTCCACAAAATTGAAACAGATGGAGCACTACCGAATTCCTTCTACGAAGCCACAATTACTCTTATACCTAAACCACACAAAGACACAACAAAGAAAGAGAACTTCAGACCAATTTCCCTTACGAATATCGATGCAAAAATACTCAATAAAATTCTGGCAAACCGAATTCAAGAGCACATCAAAACAATCATCCACCATGATCAAGTAGGCTTCATCCCAGGCATGCAGGGATGGTTTAATATACGGAAAACCATCAACGTGATCCATTATATAAACAAACTGAAAGAACAGAACCACATGATCATTTCATTAGATGCTGAGAAAGCATTTGACAAAATTCAACACCCCTTCATGATAAAAGTCCTGGAAAGAATAGGAATTCAAGGCCCATACCTAAACACAGTAAAAGCCATGTACAGCAAACCAGTTGCTAACATTAAACTAAATGGAGAGAAACTTGAAGCAATCCCACTAAAATCAGGGACTAGACAAGGCTGCCCACTCTCTCCCTACTTATTCAATATAGTTCTTGAAGTTCTAGCCAGAGCAATCAGACAACAAAAGGAGATCAAGGGGATACAGATCGGAAAAGAAGAGGTCAAAATATCACTATTTGCAGATGACATGATAGTATATTTAAGTGATCCCAAAAGTTCCACCAGAGAACTACTAAAGCTGATAAACAACTTCAGCAAAGTGGCTGGGTATAAAATTAACTCAAATAAATCAGTTGCCTTCCTCTATACAAAAGAGAAACAAGCCGAGAAAGAAATTAGGGAAACGACACCCTTCATAATAGACCCAAATAATATAAAGTACCTCGGTGTGACTTTAACCAAGCAAGTAAAAGATTTGTACAATAAGAACTTCAAGACTCTGAAGAAAGAAATTGAAGAAGACCTCAGAAGATGGAAAGATCTCCCATGCTCATGGATTGGCAGGATTAATATAGTAAAAATGGCCATTTTACCAAAAGCAATCTACAGATTCAATGCAATCCCCATCAAAATACCAATCCAATTCTTCAAAGAGTTGGACAGAACAATTTGCAAATTCATCTGGAATAACAAATAACCGAGGATAGCTAAAGCTATCCTCAACAATAAAAGGACTTCAGGGGGAATCACTATCCCTGAACTCAAGCAGTGTTACAGAGCAATAGTGATAAAAACTGCATGGTATTGGTACAGAGACAGACAGATAGACCAATGGAATAAAATTGAAGACCCAGAAATGAACCCACACACCTATGGTCACTTGATTTTTGACAAAGGAGCCAAAACCATCCAATGGAAAAAAGATAGCATTTTCAGCAAATGGTGCTGGTTCAACTGGAGGGCAACATGTAGAAGAATGCAGATCGATCCATCCTTATCACCCTGTACAAAGCTTAAGTCCAAGTGGATCAAGGACCTCCACATAAAACCAGACACACTCAAACTACTAGAAGAAAAACTAGGGAAGCATCTGGAACACATGGGCACTGGAAAAAATTTCCTGAACAAAACACCAATGGCTTACGCTCTAAGATCAAGAATCGACAAATGGGATCTCATAAAACTGCAAAGCTTCTGTAAGGCAAAGGACACTGTGGTTAGGACAAAACGGCAACCAACAGATTGGGAAAAGATCTTTACCAATCCTACAACAGATAGAGGCCTTATATCCAAAATATACAAAGAACTCAAGAAGTTAGACCGCAGGGAAACAAATAACCCTATTAAAAAATGGGGTTCAGAGCTAAACAAAGAATTCACAGCTGAGGAATGCCGAATGTCTGAGAAACACCTAAAGAAATGTTCAACATCTTTAGTCATAAGGGAAATGCAAATCAAAACAACCCTGAGATTTCACCTCACACCAGTGAGAATGGCTAAGATCAAAAACTCAGGTGACATCAGATACTGGCGAGGATGTGGAGAAAGAGGAACACTCCTCCATTGTTGGTGGGATTGCAGACTGGTAAAACCATTCTGGAAATCAGTCTGGAGGTCCCTCAGAAAATTGGACATTGAACTGCCTGAGGATCCAGCTATACCTCTCTTGGGCATATACCCAAAAGATGCCTCAACATATAAAAGAGACACGTGCTCCACTATGTTCATCGCAGCCTTATTTATAATAGCCAGAAACTGGAAAGAACCCAGATGCCCTTCAACAGAGGAATGGATACAGAAAATGTGGTACATCTACACAATGGAATATTACTCAGCTATCAAAAACAACGAGTTTATGAAATTCGTAGGCAAATGGTTGGAACTGGAAAATATCATCCTGAGTGAGCTAACCCAATCACAGAAAGACATACATGGTATGCACTCATTGATAAGTGGCTATTAGCCCAAATGCTTGAATTACCCTAGATCCATAGAACAAACGAAACTCAAGACAGATGATCAAAATGTGAATGCTTCACTCCTTCTTTAAATGAGGAAAAAGAATACCCTTGGCAGGGAAGGGAGAGGCAAAGATTAAAACAGAGACTGAAGGAACACCCATTCAGAGCCTGCCCCACATGTGGCCCATACATATAGAGCCACCCAGTTAGACAAGATGGATGAAGCAAAGAAGTGCAGACCGACAGGAGCCGGATGTAGATTGCTCCTGAGAGACACAGCCAGAATACAGCAAATACAGAGGCGAATGCCAGCAGCAAACCACTGAACTGAGAATAGGACCCCCGTTGAAGGAATCAGAGAAAGAACTGGAAGAGCTTGAAGGGGCTCGAGACCCCATATGTACAACAATGCCAAGCAACCAGAGCTTCTTGGGACTAAGCCACTACCTAAAGACTATACATGGACTGACCCTGGACTCTGACCCCATAGGTAGCAATGAATATCCTAGTAAGAGCACCAGTGGAAGGGGAAGCCCTGGGTCCTGCTAAGACTGAACCCCCAGTGAACTAGACTATGGGGGGAGGGCGGCAATGGTGGGAGGGTTGGGAGGGGAACACCCATAAGGAAGGGGATGGGGGAGGGGGATGTTTGCCCGGAAACCGGGAAAGGGAATAACACTTGAAATGTATATAAGAAATACTCAAGTTAATAAAAAAAAAGAAAGAAAGAAACACATTTCCCATTGTGTATTTATATGTGGCTTAACTCTGGACACAATATTAGGAATACCAAATATGTTTCAGCTATGGAAAAATAGCCAGTTAGCTGAAGACCTACATTCCCTGAGTCCTGTGAGGCAAGACATAGAACTCTAATGAACAACATTGAAATTTAAAATATTTCTGGACATCAGATTATTTAAAAGTTATTCTGAATTCTGAATAATACCTTACTTAAATTCTTAATAAATTGTTCTCTTCAATTATTTTAAGAAACAATCCCCTGGGATTTTTTTAGATGTTATTCATCATCCTCCTTCCTTACCCAAGTTTCTCAAAACTCTTGGGCAAACATGTAGTCTTTGCTGCTAGACAGCAAAGGCTGACTCCATCTCAGAGGGGAAGGAACCAGCAAAAACTTGGAGGATGCTTGTGAAATAAAATCAAAATTCTGAACATGTTTTTTTTTCTTCCATGTTTTTTCTTGAGACAGGACTTCACAGTAAGCTGAGGCAGAAGTTGTTAATTTATTTAAGCAATATGAAACCTAGTCCCCATCCACCTGATTACTAGACATGTGAGTTTAATTAGATAGAGGCCATTAGTACTCAGAATTATCAAAATGATCACAAGCAGGAATGGGCACTCCCTTAAAATGACTTGATAGAGATTATGAACACTCAATTTGTCCTTTTCTTCATGAAAGACTAAGTAATAAAATTCCTCTAATTAGTGGGTTTGAAAAGTTCTTAAAATTTGTATTTGAGAACTATCAATTCACCAAAGATTAGGTGTAATAAAACAAATGCACCCACTTGATTATTTTCAGTAAGGGCATATTTTCAACTTAGACAACCACCTAAGATACTCACCAGGAGGCTTTTGTGTCAATTCGTACAATTTGTAGAAAATTAACAGCCTGCTAGTAACAGACAAAATATACAGAGAATTCAGGCACAGGAAGAAGATTTGGGAATATTTGCATCTTGACTGTAGATACTTGCTTCTAACAAATCATGTAAGTGAATTAAACAAAAACACACAATCATAGAGCAAGTCCCCTAAAGACTAGCTGATGTTTTATTCTTTAAATAGCAAGCAAAATGTTTCCTGTGATGAAAGTTTCTCTGTATTACCTGTACTGCTTTCTCATGTCATGCCCAACAGCATTGGTCTCCCAAATTTTGGTAGCAAGAACTCTAACTGTATTCAGGAACAGAATAAAATTCAGCTGAAAGACAAAAGAAGATAATACCACACAAAAATTAAACAACTCTTCAAAACATTTATAGAAATTAAATAACTTGAACTTCTTTGTATTAAGACTAAAAATTGCCCACTCCATAAATTTGGATGCAGAATCTGAGCTAAGACAGTAAAAGCTACTGATTCTTGATTTGCTTTCATTTTTATTAAGAAGAAAAAAATAAATTTTTAGTAGCGTTAGAAACCAAAATTATCAGAGAATTATCTACCAGAATCCAATTTCCAAAGTTCAGATGAAGCCACATGGAAGGTTGCTGGGACAAAAATAAGTTATTCTATAAATGGGACTACCATTTTTAAAACTGAAATTAAAACCTAGCTTCTTCCTCTGTATTCGTGAAGAGGAGTAATAGAATTGTTCAGAGAATAATATTCTTGACTACAATGCGTGAAATGTACTGGGTTAAGGATGTTTCATAGGCAAGATACTGTATAAGAAAAGGCCCCTGGGGTAGAAAGTTATATTGAATTTGAAAAGGGATAGGTGTGGGATCTACTAGAGAGAATCAAGTTCTGCCTACAAACAAGGGAGATGGCAGAGAGTTGGTTCCAGAGGAAAGTGCTCCTAGACTAACCATGCATTTCTTGAACACTCTCTAAGCTTCAGATGAATTTGAGATATTTTTATTGTGTACCATTATAAGGACCCAATTTTTCCAATTCAAAAAGATTTGACCTGGGTGAACCAGCTACTCACTGGAATTTGAAGCCATCTACATGGTTCTATGATATATTAGACAACCACACTCTTGCTCTCTTCAGATGCATTAAAAATACACAGCATGAGAGTCGAGGATTTCCATGAGGATTGCTTTCCAAACAGTCATGTTTATTTCACATTACAGAATTTCCTCTCTACCTGAGAAAACAGTTCCTGGTGATGCAAGGTCTGGGGTGGAGAGCCTGGGAAAGGCTGAATCATAGCAACTGTGTAAGAGGCTATGTGTTAGGAATTGAGCCAAAAGGTGCTGTGGGAACACAACCAGCTGTGCACTGTCATTTGTCAGTCCTTAATCCTTATAATAGAAGTGCATCCCTCAGCTCTACTGTATAAATATGTCCAGAACCAAGGTTTCTGTCCTATGTCATACATCAAAGATAAATTCTGAAAACCCCAAAATAAATCTGATTGGGAAGTTAACCCAACATTTAACCCAACAGTTTAATAAAAGAGAAGATATATTTAAGGATGGACAAATAGACTATTTAAAAAAAATAAGAATTAGGAAAAACCAAGCCTGAGCAGAAGTTGTTAGTTTCAAAGAAAATACACACATGTATATAAATATAATGATACATGTAAGGATAGCTGCATGAAATTCCAACAAGTTGCTCTAAATACTTTAGGAAACTATTGAATATAGAGTAACTAGGAGGTGTTATTGGTTATATAATATCCTGATTTTTTTTTTACAAAAACAAAGACATTTTTAATTTCTACAATGATTCTAGGAAACATATCATCGTCATCGCTTCACAGATGCAGAGCAGGTGACACTGCATGTGACCACACAGCCAGTGAGTGGCAGAGTGCTAATGTAGAACACACAGTTGGGCTTACTGTTGCCATTCCATTGCTCAACCCACCAAATACAATTGAAGCCATAAAGGATTTCATTGGTTTAAAATTAAATTTAAATATGAGATAGTGCTTCTAGATAAAAACATAAAAAATGCTCTTCAAAACAATGGAGTCAGCAAGAACATTCTGAGCAGAATTTAATAGCATAGGAACGAGCCCCTAGAATCAAATGATGGGGCTACAGCAAATAAAAGGTGTCAGCATGGCAACAGAAACAATCAGCACACAGGCCACAGATGAGAGAAAATCTTTACCAACTACACCTCAGACACAAAAAAATTGCCAAGACTAAATACCAAGGAAATAAAACAGCCAATCAACAAGCAGGCTAATAATAAATGTTGGAGAGGATGAGGGGAAAGAAGAAGCCTCGTTCACTACTTATGGCAGGTAGAGTGAAAATTAAGAGAGCAAGTAGGGAAATAAGTTTGAAGGTTTCTCAAAAAATACAAATAAAATTATCATGTACCCCAACTATTCCACTCCCATGCACGCATCCCAGGGAAGGCCATTCCCCACCACAGTGACATTTGCATCCCCATGTTTATTGCGATTGTCATCATTATAGAAAAGAAACGGAACCAACCTAGACGCCCATCAACAGATTTTGTGTTGAAGATCTGATATATCGACTCTGAAGAAAAATGAACTGACAAATTTTTCAGGAAAAAAATTTGATGGACTTAGAATGTATAATGATGTTAAGTGAAGTAACCCTACGTCAGAATGAAAAAAAAAGAAAAAGCATGTTCTCCCTCAACTCATATGCCAGCCTATAATGTATACATGTATAGAGGTAAGCAAATGTGTATATTTCAGTTAACATTTTAAAAGGAGAACAGGAAAGGGCAAAGAAACAAAGCCAAAAGGCATACTAATGAGTTCATATATACAGTGTACTTTGTGTATGTCCCTTGAATGCACTCTCAAAGGTAACACATTTTCAATGTGGATTTGGTCCTTGATGGGTGGTGTCCACACCTGATTCCATGAGGGGCCATTACTTTCCTGGGAGACATGAATTTTAAGTTGCATTTTCATTGAATATTCCTGTAGGTAGAAATTCTTTGTAAGCACTGCTAAACTTGCTATGTTTTTAAAAAATACAAAATTCTTTGAGAATAGGATAGTTTAATAAAAAAAAATTGTAAAGGACCTAAACTATAACCAAGTTTTTAAATCAGAAGAATAAATAGCAACGTGGGAGTCAACAGAGCAGGAGAACAGATGCAGCAGCTGAGGCTACATTGGAAGAGCCTTCCCGATGGTGCCTCTAAGTGTGTGGGGCTAAGGTGCTTACACAGAGAACATGGAATTGGGAGGTAGTGAGTGAATTGTTTTTTTTTTCCTGAAGAAAAGCTGTAAACAAGGATGTAAAGAAAAAATCTCTATAGCCATAAAAACATGATTCTGGTGTTAGAAAAGTTCAATCATATAACTTTTGATTATAACGAGGGAAATGAAGGAGAACAAATGGACAGTGGCATCTGTCATTTATTATGATAACCTTTCAGTGATGAAGGCTATTCTTGCTGTTGCTGCTGTAAGTGAGAATCACATAGAGTCCCTGCATGGCTCATGCAATGTACTTGGGGGAAATGTTTGCTTATATAATTGTATAATTATATAATTGTACAATCTTTGTATAATTGTCCAAGTAAAAACTGCCTCTGAACTGAATTTAGCCAAACTCAACTGCATTATCTAAACTCAACCCCCAAACTGCCCCTCCTGACCTACCCTGTGCTGCTCTTAAGTAGCCTCTTTTTCCTGTCTGTTCTAGTGAGACTGGGGCATATCCTATCTCTGACTCACTCTGTCAAATCTTTCTCTGATTTATCACTTTGTCTCTCCCTCAATTAGATGTCACTTTCAAACACGGCTGCTTCCTTTTACAAACTAACTTTACCTTCCTTGTGTGGGATTAAAGGTGTGTACTAACACTGTGTCTATATTCTATCCAGAGGGGTTAAAGGTATGTCATTCTGGCTGGATCACACAAACCTACAAATTCTTCTGATATGATCTCTTGCCAGAGCAGCCATGTTGCTGAATCAAGATTCCTCTATCTCTTTCCCATTTCTATTTAACCTAAAAATTATACACAGTTTTACTATTTACAATAGAAACGGTCATCAGTTCCACAAACTTAATAGTCCAAATGTATTTGTGAAAATTAATTGATATGATGATCCTTCACAACTGTATTCCCAATCATCTGTCCCTTGGAAAATGTCCATTTCAGCATCAAGGATTTCCAATCTGCCAGTATGATGAACCATATGTACTTCTTCAGCTGGTTTGTTGAGCTGTCCCCATGCAAGGAATCAGCTTTCTATATCATCTTCCTTGTTGTCTTTCTGTATCAATTCTTTCCTTGAGTCATGTCTTCTCTTACTCAGAATGGATCTTTATTAATTTGGATGGAACTCATAGTCTTTCATAGGCAAAACCCCTTCCCCAGTGCAACATATTCCCTGATCCCATTCTGCTGTTAAAACATCTTTAAAGTATACAGGTTGATCTAATTCAGCAATTGTTTTTCGTGTTGTTGTTGCTGTTGTGGTTTGGTTTGGTTTGGTTTGGTTTGGTTTGGGTTGGGTTGGGTTGGGTTGGGTTGGGTTTTTTTTTTTACAATCCACTGTCTTTCAGATAATCTTATTCCCCATTTCTTTACATCAAGGTACCATTAGATCTTTATGAATCTACACATAAGCTAGACACATAGGCACTAGCATTCCATGCCCAGTCCCTTGCCAGTGAGCCAGTGAGGCATACTTCTGATCCACTTAAATGCCAAAACAATCAAGCCATATTATGTAAGCTATTCAGTGTCTCCAATACCTAGTTTAGTTTTCTTTAGTTGCTCTGTGGGTTGCTGGTAGGAAATGTCTGGCTTGTGTTGTTCTGACTCTAGCCCAGACTGGTCTTGAATTCACTGCCTAGCCAAAGATGGCTTTGAGCTCCTACGCCTCCTGCCTTTGTCTCTCAAGAACTAAGACTACAGATGTGTTAGTATGACCAACTAATTTTCATATAGTAGATAAAATTAAGTGATATTGTAGATTGGTAATAAAGCAGTACATCATCTATACCTCAGTCTTCAAGCAACCTATAGCTGGCATTTAAAAAAGAACCAAAGAACTGAAATAAGAAATCAGAGCTGGCCACTCACTGATGCATTTGAATTTGTAGGTATACTTTTCTGTAGTCTGTGGTTCATGTTCTGAGAAATCTTTAAAAATAATCTAAAGGTCAAAAACATGTTCAAGGTAGGAACCATCTAGAAGATGTTTTCCTGATGGTAATTTGACAATGCTAGTGTAGAGCTCTTCGCATTTAAATAACCCTGCATAAATCAATGTGACTGTGAGAGCTTGCAGAGTTCATAGTTCACATTATACATGGTGCTCAGAATTAGGAAAATGTGGATTGGGAATGAGTACTTCTTCAGAGCCACTTTTATTGGTCTGTATTCATACCTATCTAGATGTTTATAGCATCATTGTGCTATGGGCCAGCCTCTGTATTTGATACAGACAGACTCTTCAGATGACTCATGGTCTACTTTGAAAAAAACTGCATTTAATACAAAGTTCAGATTTTCAGAAGTTTTTTGTCATCTCATGAATGTTTTGTTCTACATACCTGTAAAGAAGATCTCTCAGAGAATTCTAACAGAAGGAACAGAATGGCACCTCTCATAAACACTTTTAGGAAAATCTTAAATGATGAATTTTTAAAATACTATATTGGTTACTTTTTAAAATACGAAGGGAAGATAAACAGGTATAATCTACTCTCTGTTCCTTAAGTCAATGGTTCCTTTTCCCCCAACTCTAGTCACAGGAGAGTCAACCTCCAAAATCAAGAGGTGGAGATAAGGAAGACTGGTAAAGAAGAGCTTTATAGAGATACAGTTTAGTATCTGTATTTGGTATTTTCAATTCTGACATTTTTCCTAAAGAAAAATCTTCCTTCCAGAGTCTTTCCTAAATATCCCAAAATAGCACCACAAATAAAATTCAAGCTCTAATATATACTATAGGAGCTGTCCCTGAGTTACAGACTAACAAGAAATGGACTATGCATTTTGTATTTATATTTATTGTAAAATCAATTGTAGTATTATAATGGGGAATGTATTACTTATAATTTAAAAGCTCAGTAATTCATAACAGCATGCCCATAAATAAAGTAAAAACATTCTTCATGTCCAACATATTGAGAAATAAGCTACTCTGTGGTGTGAGTAGATGGACTGCATTTGGGGGGGGGGTCTCTAATGGGAATTATATAGCATTTGACTTTGAGACATACATGTGTTGCAACAAAGGGTGAAGGTTATGGTCAGAGTTAACCAGATGCCTGCTTGCTACTCACATCTGAGCTAGATGATGTATGCTGGGTTTATTCACTAGGTGGACCAGTTAAAGAACCCTGTAAATAGTGGAGATCTCCCCAATGGGGCATAGGATGCTGATGGGCAATGCTGTCCCTGGAGATTCAAAAAACATTGCTCAGTGCAAACTCCTTGAACAAAAGATAGGCTACCTGAAGCCAATTCCATTTCTTACATTCATGACTAGAGCTTCAACTCATTTCCCCAGAGATAAGAAAGATGGAGGAGACAAAAGAAGTTTGCATCACATGAGTCCCTCCAATGCAAGGAGAACTCAGAACTGAGGGGAAAAGAAAAGCACTCACTCCAGAGTGTGTCCAAAGGCAGACTGAGATATGCAGAAACTCTATACAGAAAGAGGGACAAGAAGGAACACAAGAAAGAAAGAGGGGAAAGAAAGAAGAAATTGATAGATTCTGGAAGAAATCTCTATCCATCTAGTGACCAATTTACATTTATATACACTAGTTACATTTACTTTTCTTGATTCATTTAAAAGAAAATGTTCACTTGGCTGGTAACATATACCTTTAATTGAGGCAGAGGCAAGCAGATATCTGTGAGTTGGAGGACAGCTTAGCCTACACAGTGAGTTACAGGACAGATAGAACTACAGTTCCCTCTCCCTCTCCCTCTCCCTCTCCCTCTCCCTCTCCCTCTCCCTCTCCCTCTCCCTCTCCCTCCCCCTCTTCCTCTTCCTCTTCCTCCCCCTCTCCCTCTCCTTTCCTTCTCAAAAAAGTTCACTTTATTGGGCATACACACTCTAATTCAGCTAAGAAGGTAAGGCAACACACTATACAGAAAAATACATGCAGGCTTCATGTGGTCTCCAAAGAAATCATTCCATTAATGGAATATGTAAGATTGATTGCCAGAAAGCTACAAAAAGCACAGGCTTCAAGTCACAGGTTGCTGGCTTTGACCTCCCTTAGTTACAACAGCAGCATAGTTTAGGATTTTCTCCCTTAGGTCTCAGAGACAAGCATCAAGAGTAGAGTGTATCCTTTGGAAAGCAAAAGACCTTCAAAATACCATTACCGACACCAGAGTCAAACCATACTGTGTGTTTAAGGTCAATAACCAGCCTCTCTAAGACAGGAATCAGCCCTTCCAAATAAATTCACCTAATATGACCACATGATGCTTCCAGAATTTTCTCTTCAAAACTTCTATTTCAGACTGAGGATATAGCTCAGTGGGTAGAATGTTCAAACAGCATATATAAATTTCTGGGTTTGGTTCCCAGCATCACAGAAAAAAAAAGGTAGGGGAGGGATCAAGATATCTCAGTGAGTGAAAAGGTATATTCTGCCTATCTTGATCATCTGAATTGTTTTAGAGTCCACATGGTAGGCAGAACCAGCCCCAGTTGTCTTCTGCCCTCTGTACAAGCATAGCGTATGCATTCCCCCTGCCTGACTTCCAGACAAATAAATAAAACATAGGGGTTTTTCTTAAGACAAAAATGGGTGTGGTGATTCTATCTTTAATCTCTGCACTGGAGAAGTAGAAGTGGGATAGTCAGGAGTCCAGGTCTATGCTCAACTACAAGTTCAAGGCCAGCCTGGAAAAAAAAAACACGACAGAACTCCAATCTCTAATTTTCTCCAAATTTCTCCATGTGTCACCATACTTTATCTAAAACAATAATATAGAAAAGGTGCTTGGCTGAAGGGCACTGCACCCCACAGGAAGAACAACAATGTCAACCAACCAGACCACCCAGAGCTCCCAGGGACTAAACCACCAACCAAAGAGTACACATGGAGGGACCCATGGCTCCAGCTGCAGATGTAGTAGAGGATGGGCCTTATCTGGCATCAATGGGAGGGGAGGCCCTTGGTCCTGTGGAGGCTCGATGCCCCAGCATAGGGAGATGCTAGATCAGTGAGTCAGGAGTGGGTGAGAAAGTGGAGGAGCACTCTCATAGAGGGAAAGGATGGGAAGATGGGATGAGGGGGATTGTGGAGGGATAACTGGGAAGGGGGATAACATTTGAAATATAAACGAATAAAATGATCAATATCAAAGGCAAAAGGAAAGCAAAGATGCTCAGTGGCGATTCTCCTCCCATCTACTAACGCTTTATGTGGTTTGCAGTTGCGCCTTCATTCCTGGGACAGAAAACACCTTGAATGAAGAGATGCTTAAATAGAAGCAGATATCATCTATTCCTCTTTTACTTTCTCATAACACATGAAATCAAGGTCTCAGATTTCTAGTGATACCCAAGCCACTCTCTACCCAACAAGATTCCTCAAAGCCATCTTGAAGAGTCTCAACGCAAGTCTGCTTGTTCTCTCAATCAATCTTCATTTCTCTAGGTTTGTAATTCTTTCCCACTGAAACAGTCTTTAAATACAGGACTTGGTGTCTCAGAGAGCCCCATCTTATTGAGTACCTATGGAATCTATCACTGTGTTTCATCAATTCTTCCAGGCCTGCCTGGCCCTGCCTGCTGCTTTCCTCTTCCGGTTGGGCATTACTGAGCCTTCTGACGAAGCTCTGGAAAGCCCAGAATCTACACATACATCCTGCTCTGGTTTGCTTGTTTGCTTTTACTTTTTGGAGACACAATCTCATGTATCTCAAACTGGTCTTGAATTATCAAGCCCAACAAGAATGACCTTGAACTTTGACCCTTGAGTTATCAAGCCCAATGAAAATGACCTTGAACTTTGATCCTCCTGATCAGCCTAGAGTGCTAGGATTAGAGGTGAGTACCATTTTCATGCCTGGTCTATCTGCTGTTAATTAGAACATATTCCCCATGTATTTTGGAGCTATTATATGGGATAATTCTAAAACCATACTCATCAACATTAAAACAGTGGGTTTAATAATCAATTGCCACATTGGGGAATGTTCATTTTCATTCCACAGCATTATTTTCAAATGACTCACTGACTCTCTTAATCATTTTAATGAATGGGAAAATAAAACAGAACAGGACAATGCTTGATTTTTCAGTCCTACCCTTTCAAAATCAACTTGATGGTTTCACATTCATGCTGAAGTCAGTGTTCGTCTGGAAGCCTGGGTTCTCTGATACACTTCTTCTGACTTCCCAGAATGCCTTTATTCCCTTAAATTAGTTTGCTCGGTATGCCAATGAGAAATCTGACCTCGTTCTCGCTGACTCTACTCTCGGACATACAAGCATTCCATTAAGAGAAACTGCACTGTTACAACAGCCAAATGCAGAATTAGGCTAGGGAGCCAATTTGGGCGGGAAAGTCTGTGCTGTAGTTGTGTGGCTGTACACAGGAAGCATGACTGTTTGCATAATGCCATTTGTACTCTGATGCTAGGCCATAAAGAAAACAAACATGACATTGTAAAGCTAACATATTTTTTAAAGCATAAATGTGCCCATTGAAGTGGAAAGATTGTGTTCCCAATAATTTCTCCAGGAAGAATTTGGCATGTTTTGTGTGCACGTGAAATAAATATGGAGTCAAAATACAGGGTATGATCTTTGTTTGTGTCGTGAGGCTGTATGACATTTATCTGCAGGACTGTCCTTTCCCTTCCTAGACAGAAAAAAGAAAATGGTCTCCTGAAACAGACTGGGAACCTCTACATTGCCTGCACTTATTTTGCCTTCCCTCTGCCTCAGTCCCCAAGGACATCTACTTTGTATGAGTGGTTGGTTCTTTCGACTACCGTTGATCCAATGGCTACTGTGTTCCAAGAAGCTCTCAAGGTGTATTAAAAACTAAGGCATTTCAGAGACTGTGAGCCCCATGAGGGAACTCTGGACTCACTCTTCCTTTTACAGGTTATAGGACATGGGATGCCTGGCACAGAAATCACGGAAAGTCTGGAAACCCAGGAGAAAAGTCTGCAGGAAAGTTCCCTAGAAGTCTCTGAAAGATGGTTTTGCATTGAAACTACCTGGAAGGCCTATATTTACTCTGCTAGGAGTAAGAATATGAACAAATAAAAGTCAATGACTTCACTCTCGGTGGGAAAATGAAGGGGAGTCTCCTTTCCTCCTTTTTCTCATACCACTTACCTAAGAAGATGTTGAAATACCTTCTCATCTCTGAAATATAAGATAGGTCTTTTAACATACTGAAGAACCCAAGGAGGAGGGCAGTGAGCATGACATAAAGTGATTAAGTAAAATAATAATAATAATGATAATAATAATAGTAATAATAATAATAATAAAACAACTTTTTAAAAAAGAAAATGCTCAGTAGCTCACTATTTTTTACTTCAATACCAACAACTCTATAAAGAGTTCTTGGACTTAGTATGCCTTTCATTTTTTTAAATGAAAAAAACCAAATGGCTGCTGTATGGAACACAGGTCCATTTTGGGACAGTAACTGAAAGAACAAAAGTAGTAAGAGAGACATTGTCACTTCTCAAAAAGACAATAGTAAGACATGAAGGAACAAATGCTCAGAGAAGAAACTGAAACATGGGCAAGACAAAGGTTGGCAATGTAGATGTACAGAGAGCTGGGTGGGAAAAGAGAAGTCAGAGCAGAGAAGAACAGGCCGTCAATGGTTCCCTTCAGGTTACAGATGCTGTTTCAGAAACATGACGCAGCTCAGGTGTCACTGGATTGACAGGGCACCATTGAGTTTATTGTAAAAGGTGAGAGTTATTAAAGTCACTCTTTCTTTTATCCAGACACAGTTGTTGAACTAAGACGCAGGTCTGTTTGTCAACATGGAAGTAAGATAAGAACTGCCTTCCTGAACCTATCCCTGCACCATCTCGCTTCCCACTCTAAACAACCATATCCTCCCGCGAGGCTTCTTTCTGATCTGTGCTACTGTCCTTCCAATTTTCCTGAAGCAAAATAAACTCCTATTGATTGTCTAGAAGAGACCAGACATATCAACTGCACCTCATCTGGATTCAGTATGGTCATAGGCCGGGAAAGGTCACTTGTCAGGAAGAAGGGGAGCGGGGCAGGGGGCAGAAAGGATGGGAATGGGAAAGGGAGGGACAGAGAAAGAGAAGAAACATGATCAGAGAAGGGTAAACGAAGAAACTGGGCTTTTACGTTACTTTCTGATATGTTAATATCTATTGAGCATTTGTGTTTTTACCATCTTGGATAACATACAAGAACACCAAGAGAATGTTGGCTAGCAAATCTTCATCAAACCACAGAAAGGCTAATGCCATAAAGTCTTCGTGAAAAGTGGGTCTTCTTGGCCCGGCTGTATAAATTTGTTTTTCACTGCATCCCAGATGCAATACACAGTAGAAACATTTAAACACAGGTCTCACGCAAAACACACGAGTGCTAGCCTTTTTCCCTGTTACCTGGTAGACGGGGTCTTGGAGAGTATCTCTTCCTGAGGAATCGAACAGTCTCCACAGAGCAAGGGCAACAAACAGAAATTTCCCACAATCCTATCCTCTTCTTCCCCCGATCCACCATTCCACCCTTTCCTCCTCACCACCTCAGTTTACTGATAGGTGTTGAGAGCATTAAATCCAGATGCAATTGATGAAAGGGAAGCTATAAATTAGGGCCTTAAAATTTCCTATACATGTAAATAGTCACAACATCCGTAATCGGGCCTCAAAACTGTCTCCAGGAGCTTCCCAGTTACCCTGATTCATACAATGGCAAGCACTTTCGGCACCCGTCTCAGTGTCAGCCACAACTAAGGGTCTGACCCCCAACCCTGCGTCTCCGAGCTATTGTGACACGTTGTGAAATTTCCTCAAATCCTACTGTACAGTAAAGCAACAGGCAAACTTGCCCAGAGTTTTAGTAGCAATTTCATTTGTTCATTTATTATTCATTAGAGCTACACAAACTTTACACCTACCCCAATAGCCGCCAAGATTGGAGCCTGGTAAATCCACCTGTCTCCAGCACTAAGTTCCCAACACCTAAGATGAAAAGGGGAAAAAAAGAACCTTAATGATTAAATTTGCCAAACTAAATAAATGAGAATCAGTGCTAGCCCCAGCTTCTTTTGGAGAAACAAACACAGCATTAAAATTCTTACCATGAGGTACCCAGACCAGTGAAAACACTATAGGTCCCCCATTTATTTCCTTACTGGGAGAAAACTTATATACGAGTTTTTATAACATTAGAGCGTTACTTCTATAGTAGTCAGGTCCAATATCTTGTTTCTAAACCCACAAAACAATTAGTCATCTAAGTGTGGCACGGTGGTACTTTGCTTTAATTAGCACTGAAATAAGACATAATAACTTTAAAGTTGTTGGCAAAAAAAAAAAAAACCTCTTTCAGAATTTAGAGCAATTTTATTCTGTAGAGCAATTTTATTTTGTAGCTTATTATCTATAGAAACACGTCAGAAAATTGAACAAAAATTTCATAGGAATAAAAACTCAGCTGTCATTGACGGACTATAACTTATTATGTCCTATTGAATGCTGCTGAGTTTCTTGCATTTATTTGTAAATTTTCGGTATTAAATTTCATGAATATAAATGGCTCATTGATACCTCATTTGAACCAATTTAACATCTTCCTAGGTCCTCATTACCAACGTGTTAAATTTTTGGTAGTTGTTCATTTCACATTTGTATATGACCTATGATTTTATATTTCACTTTTACAGTTTATTTTAATAGCATTAATTTTAAAAGATACCCCATAATTTAGCTACTTGTTAGAATTAGTTTCTAATTCCTAACAATTTAAATAATACATGGGCAGAGATCATTGTGGGGAGATGTTAGAAGGTGGGGTACCCTAAGGGCCTAGAACACTATAGAGAATACATACAGCCATTAAATATTTGCTTTATTGAATTACATAAATTAAACTCAAATTTAGCTCAACATCACCTAATCTGGTGGTACCCATAGAAGCCATACACTAGATTAAATAGTACACATGGGGTTTTCATTATTACTTATACTTGAAAGTTTAGTGTAACACTTGAAACAACTATTTTAAACTTATAGACATGTAAATAAAAGGCTTGCATTTCTTTCTACTCAGACAAAACTCAGTATTGATCATACCAATGGTAAATGGTATGAAGAATTTCGAGAACATAACATTAATTTTTTCAAAGTCTAGATGATAAACTTTTTGAGAAATTATACTTTATAAATAAGTTATAAACAATGAAATGCTATTTCAACAACTTTAAAAGGCAAAATATTTTCAGTCCATAACTAACAACTATATATTTTAAAGCATAGATTTCATGTATAATTAATACAATCCCACCTCTAAACCCATAAAAATAGAAGACAGATACTGAGACGGTTTGTCCTTACCCACGTTCTCTCATTTTGTTAAATATGTTCATAGTGCCTATGCATTTCCAAATGAATACAAACATCTTTCATCAAACATCCTTCAAAAGTCTTACTTTCACTTATTGCTGTGTTTTGGATTTTAAATTACCCTCCAAAACCCCGTGTGTTAAAGGCCCAGTGTGGTGTTACTGGGAGGTGATAGGATCCCTACAATGTGGGACCTACTGAAAGGAAGTTGACTTATTAGGAGAATGTCTTTAAGGGTTAAACTGGAAGCCTGTGCCCCCTTTCTTTCCAGATACCATAAACTAAATAGCTTATTTAGTTTATGGACTAGATAGGGCCAACAAGGCCAAACAACCATGGATCAAAACCTCTTCTCCGAGTCCAATATAAACTTTCTCCTGTTTTTAAGTTGATTGTCTTGAGTATTAATCCCCAGTAACAGAAAGCTGTGTTGACTAATATTGATTATCAGCTTGATGTGATCTAGAATCATCTACAAGACAAACCTCTGGTCATGCCTGTTCATTTCTCAATTGAGTGATTCAATTCTGAAGACCTCCCCAAATAAGACTGGCATCATTCAATGGGTTGGAGTCCTGAACTGAATAAAAAGGAGAGAGCAAGCATGGCACCCACCTTTGCAGCATGTCCCTCAGTGAACCAAAGTAATTCCTGCTTTCTTAGCATTTAGTCACAGAAGCAAGAAACACAAGTCTCAGAACAAAAACACTAACTCACTTAACTCACAAAAAAAATGATGTAATTTATATGCTGCTGTGCAATTATTTTCCTTTTGAATATGCATATGAAAGTGCGTAAGTAGGTTTCTATATTGGTATCAGTCACACGTATTCTGTTACAAGACTGTAACTTGCAGACCAACAAGACTCCCACATCAAACTAATTCTGGCCCCGCCCAGCTGAAGTCTGTTCAGCCAGTGAACTTGGAAGCTTACTGGCATGGAAATCAAGACACAGAATTGTGATGCTGAACATCAAATTGAACATTTACAGAACTGTATACAGGTGTCTCTCTTTCAGATTACTCAATACACAAGAACGATAAAAGACTGTTAGCTGAGCTGCCCAGATCATGGCTGCATTACCCTCAGAAGCTTTCATCAGGGACAAAAGTCCTGCTCTACCAGCTGCAAAGCTGGGATTCCATACATTTTCATTCCAGTTTTGAGCATTTGATAATATCCTCACAATCTTTTTTTCTCTGCCTCGATGACATTTTACCACCGTGTCTCCTAACATATGAGATTCAATCACACAATTCTAGTTCTAAAAAAATTACTATATTTGAAAGTAGGTCAAAATTGGCTGTCTCTAAACACATCAAAAATTTGACTTCTACAGGTTAGGGTATCAAAGTTTCAAATTTTCTTTTTGACACAATAGGAGAGGCAAGTGAGATTTCAGACATTTTCAAGAAAATGCTATAACTATTTTAAATTAATTCTTCAGTGCCCCACATCATACACAGCTGAGGACTAACTTCTGTTCAGATGTTTTTAAATAGAGCTTAACACTCTAGGAAATAAAGTTCTGAATGCTGTAGTATCAGGCTCAAAGGTTCGACAAGACAGTGGGAATTTCTACACCAACACTGAAACCTGTATCATCCTACCATAAATAACTAGTGAGTGAATCTTTCTTCCTCTGTCTCTGTCTCTCTCTCCCTCTCCCCTTGCCCCTCCCTTTCCCTCTCCACCATATTAAATAAAAATAGAGAAGAGAAGAAAGACTAGGCCCTGGAAATTATGCAAATGCTAAAATGTTTTGTTGTGGCCTGACCCCCACCCCCAGAATAGCTGTACCCATTTTGTTCCATGCCTGCCAGTCACTGACACACGGAAAAATGACGTGACTCAGAACAAATTCATGCTGATCACATATCCTGTTATATTCTCTTCTGTACATCCAGAGCTTTGTTCCTCTTAAGGAATCCCACAAAGCTTTATGTAGGACCCATCAAGTTAAAAGTCACTGTGAACTGTTATGGCTTGAGTCAGAGCTGACCACCAGGCGTTCAGAACCTCCTACACCTCTCTACGAGCTCACTGTGGGTTTTGTGGCTGACACTGAAGAATGCTACTAATAAGCCAAAAGTTATGATCATAATACTCACGCTCTGTTATCTCAGTGTTGGAAAATTCCCCTGTTCACCACCCATCCACCACCCCGCACTCAGGACCGATCAGATAAAGGTTAGCTGACAGTACTTTGTCTAGTAAGCCAAAACATAGTACTGCTCCCCTCCTTGCCTTTTAAACTTTTGATCCTGATTTTTTCTTATAAAAAGCCTGTTCTGAGAGCAGACTGGTGCCACAATTAGGTTATTCCATTTTTGTGGTCCCGATTGATATTAGGGTGTGAGCTGAATAAACCACATGTCTAGGTCCCAGTTCATCAATGAGGAAAAACCAAAGCAGGAATCCAACCAGCCTGTCGCATCACATCCGTAGTCAGAGAGCAACAAATGGACCCATGCTGCCCGCTTGTGTGCTAGATACTCAGCTAGATTTCTTCTCTTTACTATAGTTCAGGACCCCTGCCTAAGGAATTGAGCTGCCCACAGTCATCAGAGTCTTCCTTCATCAATTAAGGTAATCTCCTGTAGACATGCTCCTGGGCCAACCTAATTTAAGCTGTTGTGCCTGGAAGTGTTCATGAACCCCAAAAGACGCACCACGGTCTTTATTTACAAACTTGAGTTTGGGCTGCATTGCCTCTGACTCGGTAGGACAGGAGAGTGTAGCCCCGAGTCCTCATCGGGACAAAATATAGAACATGGTGAGCAAGCGAAGGGGTTTCAGCCTGGCAAGCATCTAGTTGTATGACTACTGTAATCCAACAGGTGCGTGCTCTGAAGCAGAACTGTGAACGGTCTGGTACACGTCTGAAACAATCAAACTAGTCTTTGACTGCTGCTAAGAAGTGACTAGGGAGTAACTCTGTCCATGGAGTCCTTCCTGGTGCTTGAGTATAGCCTGAGATCAGCTACAGGTCAAGTTTCTCTTTAATATGGAGGCTGATCCCAAGAAGTAGATTTGGCCTCTCAAAACAATTCCTCAGTGAGAACTCTCTTCACTGAAAGTTAGAGCAAGTGTGTGTTTAAAACTAACCAACTCAACTATCTGGTGGAGTGTTGCTGGCTTTGGGAGTAAATAGAACCAAGCACTGGTTTTGCAATTTTATCACTTAGCATAACTTCCCCTAGTCTGGTAACACTTGATGGAATTTAAGGCAGGAAGAGACTTCTTTTGTATTTCCAGTAATGTTCCAAGTACCTTTTGAAAATATGTCTGGTGTGCTTATTTCCAAATAAACAAGATGCAGAGAAATATCAAGAGCTCCAGCTCGGGGTTCAAGGTGTACTTTACAGCCAGGCTGGGTTCAAGCCTCAGCAACACACACATAAACATACAAAAATGCAAACTCAGAAGTTGAGTGTGGAATGTTAGGAAAGATGGGCATTGTCATGTTTGGGTCATCACAGTTTTTAAATCAATTACATAAAGCATGAATTTCAGCAACTTAATCCAGTCTGTGAGCCTTTCTGTCCTCTAACCTAGTTGCCAAACTGCTTCCGGTTCCCGGCAATGCGTGAGCTTCTCCCACTGCATACAGGCAACTTCGCCTGACTCCCTCAAAGGATCACAGCCTCAGCTCGAGCAGCCAAGTGAAAGCCAGAGTCCACAGAAACCGAGTCCTCAAAAAGCCCCACCCCATTTTGATTTCCACTAACCTGGTATCCGCCAGAGTGGCTCGTGCTACTGCCCAGGCCACAACAAATACCGCTGGAAATCCTGAAAACAGAAAAAGATTTGGAGCCCATATTTACTTTCAGATCAAAAATTGTTTTGTTTGCTTGTTTTTTTTTCTCATGTGACAGTAATATTAGCAGTTAATAAATAGATACACGACAAATACTGTTTTCAATAAGAAACATGTTCTTAATGCCCCCTTGTTCATTAGAGGAATGAGTGGCAGCCTAAAGGGCAAATTGCTCCCGGAAGTCTGAGGGTGATGACGTTTCGTTAAGTTTCCCTGGCAGGGATGGAGGAGGAAACCACACTCCAAGGACACTGAAATTCACAGAGCCATAACCATGCAGAGGATAGTCCACTCTGACTAGCCACAAGCAGGCCTGCTTTCAAGGAACACGTCAACAAGGACAGAGAAACGATAGGAGAAGCTGTAGTCTTAAAAACATTGCACTGTTCAATCAATGGTACATTTAGAATGTTTCCACATTCTTAAAGCAGCAGAAGAAGAAGCTACCAAAAGGTTCTGACATCAGGAACTTCAGAAAGTTTGTCCTTTCTTGGCTCCAAATAAGTCCCCAACTCCAAACAGAAACATCTGTCCACACTCAAGAGACTGAACTGACGACTCAGAAAACAGGTATTTATAAAGTGAGACGGGTATCCTTGGCTTCCTTTCTCAGCATCCGCTTGCTCTTACATGACCTACTCTCCAACACCATGCCACTGGCCATGAAGCCTGCACCCGAAGCAGGCGCTCCCAGATCTCCAGAATTGTTTGCTTGCTTCCATCTATCTTTATCCAGCTTTGGCTGCTGGACACAAAAGGAACATAGGGATGTCCGCAGATACGTCCATATTTAATTTACCACCAAACGAACACTTGAAAACCACTTGCTAGACTGAGGTCACATTGTACACAGGAAACACATTATGTACAGGTGGTGAAGTATTTATACCTGCTGATGATTTTCAAAAGGAACACGGGATGTGCATATGTTCTACAATGAAAGGATGGCAACATGTCCACAAGCATATCGAATAACTAGAATAAGTACTTTATATACTAATAAACAGACATTGGCACCTCTTTTGACAGTTGAAAATTAAGCATATAAAAGCTAAGTATCCTATTCATAATGGTGAAAGCTAAGAATGAAACCCACTAAATTTAAAATTAAAATGTAGAAAGATACATAGATGAAAGAATGAATGGAAAGAAGAATAAAGTATCATTTGTGGGGAAAATGAAGCAAGGACAGAGAGGAGTAAGGATTGTGGGGTTAAAAGAGAAAAGGGGTCGTTATTTATGTTTACTCCTCTCTGCGTTGTTTATAAAGATTTGTCTTTAACTGTGTAAACATGTGTATGCAAAGGCATGAGCCATGTGTGTATGGGTACATGCAGAGATCAGAGGCATTGGGTCCCTATAAGCTGGAGTCCCAGGCTGTTGTGAGCCACTTGATATGGGTAATAGGAATTGAACTCAGGTCCTCTGGAAGAAGGATTTGAGCTCTTAACTGCTGGTCAGTCTCCAGGCCCCTTTCTACAACTTTGTAATCAAACTCAGTATAAAAGCAATCACTTTAACATTTATCTAATCCAATACTAGATTAAAAAGTAACACTCAGATAAGCCTTGGTTCCTCTTCAGATTAAAAACTTTCCTTTGCCTCATTTAAAATTAGTATTTTAAAACCTTAATGTAAGTAGAGTAGCCCAATATCACTACAACATGAGTTCTAGGTTTCTGAGTACTTGCCTACCTGGAGAGAATCTAAAACCATAATTGGCCCAAATGAACAATAAACAAAAAGCAGTCAAGTTCCCTTCTACAATAAAGCCAATATATCATGTCACTGAGAGAAGATATGCAATTAGATTCTCTGTGAATTATTTCCATTACATGCAAAGCCACCACATGTTTTCAAGCATTGAAGAATGGATTTGTAAAAATAAGATCATGAGGACACAATCTGTTAACCAACAAGATATGAACTATGAAAGTAATTTGAATAATCACCATCCATGAATTGTAAGGCTCTATAATTTGTTTGTATCTTTCTGTGTTCAATGAAGTAAAAATATGCTTTTGTGACACTCTCATTATTTGACCTAGAAACACAAATCAGAGATACTGCTATAGTCTATAAATTCAAACTTCAAAACTGTTAGGAGGAAATCATTAACAGACCAGACCTGGCATAAGGCACGGGCCTGAATGGAGTGAACAGAGTACAGCTAACAAGTCTTCCCAGCTTCCTCCACAGCTAGAACTTGGCCTAGAAACACTAACCACAATTTAAGCTTGAAAAGTTTGTTACTACCAGGAGAATGATAGAATTGATGTTAAAAAGTGAATTTCATTAATGAACAATTAAATAAAAGAAAAGTAATAAGGTAAGATGAGTGGGATTCTTTAAAAGAAATAGCTGGGGGAGGGCTGGTGGTGGACAGGGCATGATGTACTCAGTTCCATAACCAGTAAAAGGAAAGGGACACGAGTGCTTACCCCAGCCTATCAAGATGAAGCCCCACAGGTATTTGGTGTCAGAAAAGAAAGACACAAAGATTAAGTTATGCAGGTAGAGCCCTTCCACCAGGATCCAATAATAGTTTGTAGCCAAGAAATAAATAAACATCACGACAGCGATCTTGCACCCCACCTGTTGTGAATGAACCAGAAGTGCATTGAATTAGGACATTTTATTGTGCTGGATGCCACCCTGAGACCCCTAAAATAAATAGTTCTTCCACTTACCTTCTGATAATTAAAAGCATCTTAATTCATGAGAACACTAAGAATGTTGGAAAGATCAGAATCAAGTTGTCTTAACATAGGACTTTGCAGACTACAGACTTGATTCTGCTTTTAAAATAGCATATTTTTCTTTTAGTGGCTATCAAATTTCATATTTTTCTTTTTATAAAGATAACATAGTTATTTTTTATCAGGAAAAAACAGAAGAATAAAAAATGAGGAAAAATATTAGTCTTAGTCATGTTTCTATGACAAATTTGTTTCATTCTGGGTTTCTCACGTGACTACCCTAGCAAAATTAATTGCACCAAGTACTAATAACAGAAACCAGTAAATATTTCACATCTGAGGGTTGATATAAGGGCTGACACTTCTGCTGAGCTGAGGTGGGCTCAGTTAACCTTCACTAGACTCCCTCAGTTTGCTTCATCCAGTACCCTGACACTTGACTACACAACACTGGGAAAAACAAATCACAGGCTAGGCCTGTATCAAACAACAGGACACAAAGTCAAAAGGGAAACAGGGCTACAGATTGTCATTCCCTGGGATTATGGAGAAAATCAACCTACTATAATTAAGTGCCTAATTCCCACCCCCAATACCCCCCATGATCAAATTTACTGAACTATTGTGTGACTCTAAACTCTTAAGACTGGGATATTTAAGAGAAAAGTCACATGCCTTGGAGTTTTATGTTGTGTCAAGACTTCAAGAGTAGAATATGGGAACTGAATATGGTAGCCTTTTAAACCTCAGGCTTCTGTTTTTGCTAATGAGATTTTACTTTTAAAGGTAACCTTGACAGCTACCATGACCCTTACGTCAGATTCCATTACATACAAGCATTTTGTAGAATTTTCTTTGACATATATATATTACATACACATATATGATATGTATATAAACTTACAATATATATGTAATATAGCCTATCTAATTAATTTAAAGAAGCAAAATAACACAAAACGACTTAATAAATCTTTGTTTGGTGGAGTATGATGTGAAACTTATTTATAAAAATTCTGTACTGAGAGAAAACGGGAACACGTACATACTGAGATTTGTCCACAGATGGTCCTCCAATGAAGTTCTGAAGGTCACCCTGCATCACCAGAGACTGCAGTGCCTCTACTCCCAGGTGAGCCTGGGCTACTCTGTCCTTGACAAAGATGCTCATGGCTCTCAGCATGAAGGACACAAACAAATGCAAGTGGATATAGTTCCTAGTGCAATGCAACCGCCTATGTGAGAAAACATTAATCACTTAGGTTGGATAGAATTAGAACAGAAGAAGAAAATACCCACAATGAGCCCAAACACACACATGCGTGCATGAACACACACACACACACACACACACACACACACACACACACACACATACACACACACACAGGAAAACATGGTAAACTCAAAAGTGAAAATTTATTATTGGGTTTCTAAGAAAAATGGTTTGGATTGAGCCTGACATCCCCACCCCCAAGAAGGTGGAGGAGGAAGAGGAGGAGGAGGAGGAGGAGGAGGAGGAAGAGGAGGAGGAGGAGGAAGAGGAGGAGGAGGAAGGGGAAAAGGAAGAAAAAGAAGAAAAGAAAAAAAGGCTTGATTCTAAAATTAAAATGTAACTTTGTGACTATTCATTTCAAATATATTCTGACCTACCAACATTGGAATCCAATTTTTGTTTTGCTAAACTATCAGCCTATGTTATATTATAGTATCAATACAGTGCGGGAGTGCGCTCTCTCTCTCTCTCTCTCTCTCTCTCTCTCTCTCTCTCTCTCTCTGTCTGTGTGTGTGTGTGTGCGTGCGTGCGTGCGTGCGTGCGCGTGTGTGTGTGTGTGTGTGTGTGTGTGTGTGTGTTTCATGCCACTCTTAACTTGGATTTCACCAGTCGGATAACCAACTATTTCTTGTCTTAGACATAGTTGGATTATTCTTACCCTATCTGATCTCTGCTTACATCTTATACTTAGGTATCACTGAGGTCTCAGTAGGACACTTTTCTTCTCCCACTTCTATCCTCCCAAACTACTACACACTGGTTCACATTGTACAAATCACTGTGTGTTCCTTCGGGGCACTTAGAGTACAATCTACTACTTCTTTCCTCGATTCATAGACTCACAGCCTACTGTGCGAATGTAGACTCATAGCCAATTGTGTGGATGTAGACTCACAGCTGACTGTGTGTATGTAGTAGAACCATCCTATACATGCTGTTCTGTGGCACAGTTCAACTTTGTTGTTCAAAATTTTGTGTCAATTTAAAGTATATAGTATTTTGTTGGTCACAGATGTAATATAGTTTGCTGAGCAGATATCAAAAAATTTAGAACATACTTTAGAGGAAGCTGGACTCCCAGGTGCTCTGACACACCCAGGATCATAGGTGAGGCCAAAATATCTGCCCCAAAACCCATCTTAACTGGGGCCCCCACAGGAACCAGGAAGCAGGAACGCCCACCCACCCAAAGGCAAACATTCCTTCTGGCTTGCACCTGTGCCTGAAGTGGACCCAGGACTCTGGCTCCCTACCCATTCCTGCAACACCTAGAGAAAGCTTGACTCCCAGGAGCTCTGACACACCAGGATCTCAGAACAGCAAGAACAGCTAACACCAGAGATAATCAGATGGCAAGAGGCATCTCAATATCTGATGCTGATGGTACCTTCTCCAAAATTGACCATATATTTGGACACAAAAGCCTCAACCAATACAAGAAGATTGAAATAGTCTCATTCATCTTATCAGATCAGCATGGAATAAGGCTGGTGGTCTTCAACAACACCATAAGCAATAGAAAGCCCACATCTACATGGGAACTGAACAACTACCTACTCAATGATAATGTGGTCAGGGAAGAAATAAAGAAAGTAATTAAAGGCTTTTTAGAAATTAATGACAATGAAGACACAACATACCCAAACTTATGGGACACAATAAAAGCAATTCTAACAGAAAAACTCATAGCTCCAAGTGCTTCCATAAAGAAATTGGAGATAGCATACACTAGCAGCTTGACAGCACATCTGAAAGCTCAGCAACAAAAAGAAGCAAGTACACCCAAGAGGAATAGATGGCAGGAAATAATAAAAAATCAACCAAGTAATAACAAGGAGAACTATACAAAAAAAATCAACAAAACCAGGAGCTGGTTCTTTGAGAAAATTAATAAAATAGATAAACCCTTAGCCAGGCTAACCAGAGGGCACAGAGACAGTATCCAAATTAACAAAATCAGAAATGAAAAGGAAGACATAACAACAGAAACTGAAGAAATTCAAAAATTATCAAATTCTACTAGAAAAGCCTATACTCAAAAGAACTGGAAAATCTGGATGAATTGGACAATTTTCTAGACAGATACCAGGTGCTAAAGTTAAATTAGGATCAGATAAACCATCTAAACAGTCCTGTAGGCCCTAAGGAAACAGAAGCAGGCATTAAAAGTCTCCCAACCAAAAAAAAAAAAAATCCCCAAGGCCAGATGGTTTTAGTACAGACTTCTATCAGACCTTCAAAGAAAACCTAATACCAACACTTCTCAAACTATTTAATAAAATAGAAACAAAAGGAACACTACCCAATACATTCTTTGTAGCCACAGTTACCCTGATACCTAACTACACAAGGGCCCAACAAAGAAAGAAAACTTCAGACCAATTTCCCTCATGAATATTGATGCAAAAATACTCAATGAAATTCTTGAAATGAGGATCCAAGAACACATCAAAATGATCATCCATCATGATCAAGTAGGCTTAATCCCAGGGTTGCAGGGATGGCTCAATATACAAAAGTCCATCAAACAAATCCACTAAGTAAACAAACTCAAAGACAAAATCACATGCTCATTAGATGCTGAAAAAGCCTTTGACAAAACACAAATCCGTTCCTGCTAAAAGTATTGGAGAGATCAGGAATTCAAGGTCCATACCCAAATATAATAAAAGAAATATACAGCAAGCCAATAGCCAACATCAAACTAAACGGAAAGAAACTTGAAACAATCTCACTAAAATCAGGGACTACACGAGGCTGCCCACTCTTCCCTTATCAATTCAATATAGTACTTAAAGTTCTAGCTAGAGCATTTAGGCAACAAAAGATCAAAGGGATACAAACTGGAAAGGAGGAAGTCAAGATTATCACTATTAGCAGATATTATAGTAAACTTAAGTGACCCCAAAAAATCCATGAAAGAACTCTTACAGCTGTTAAACAACTTCAGCAAAGTGACTGGATACAAAATTAACTCAAACAAATCAGTAGGACAAACTGGCTGAGAAAGAAACTAGGGAAATGACACCCTTCACAATAGTCACAAATAATATAAAATCCCTAGGAGTGACTCTAACCAAGCAAGTGAAAGATCTGACTGACGAGTACTTCAAATCTCTGAAGAAAGAAACTGAAGACCGCAGAAGACAGAAAGACCTCCATGTTCATGGATCAGCGGGATAAACATAATATAAATGGCCATCTTACCAAAAGCAATTTACAGATTCAACACAATCCCCATTAAAAGTCCAACCCAATTCTTCACAGAGATAGAAAGAGCAATTCTGAAATTTATCTGGAATAACAAAAATTCAAGATAGCAAAAAATTCTCAACAATAAAAATCTTCTGGGGGAAATCACCCATATTCCCTGATATTCATAGCAGTCAGAATGGCTAAGATCAAAAACTCAGGTGACAGCAGATGATGGCGAGGATGTGGCCAAAGAGGAACACTCCTCCATTGTTGGTGGGATTGCAAGCTGGTACAACCATTCTGGAAATCAGTCTGGAGGTTCCTCAGAAAACTGGACATAGTGCTACTTGAGGACACAGATATACCACTACTGAACATACATCCAAAAGATGCTCCAACATATAACAAGGACACATGCTCCATTATGTTCATAGCAACCTTATTTATAATAGCCAGGAGCTGGAAAGAACCCCCGATGTCCCTCATCAGAGGAATGGATACAGAAAATGTGGTACATTTACACAATGGATACTATTCAGCTATTAAAAACAAGGACTTCAAGAAATTCATAGGCAAATGGATGGAACTAGAAAATGCCATCCTGAGTGAGGAAACCCAATCACAAAAGAACACACATGGTATATGCTCACTGATAAGTGGATATTAGCTAAACAGAAGCTCTGAATACCCATGATACAACTCGCAAACTATATGAAACTCAAGAAGAAAGAAGACCACACCAAAACACAGATGCTACAGTACTACTCAGAAGGGGGAAGAAAATAATCTTGGAAAGTAGAAGGAGAGGGGGATCTGAAAGGAAGAGAGGAAGCTAATGAAAATGGGGGAGCAGTACAGATAAGGGAAGAGATGGGGAAGAAGTACAGAGTGTCAGGATTTCGAAAGGAGGTATGGAGCAGTGAGGGAGGGGGACCTGGGGGTAGCCACAGAAAGTCCCAGATGCCACAGAACCAAGAAGACCCAACAGGGAGGACATTAGTCAAAATATCCTACAAAAGGGAAAGAGAGCTTATAGAGACCATATCCAGTGGATAGGCATGGCCCCTGTTTGAGGAATGAGGCCACCCACCCCAAAAATATTAATCCAGAATTCCTCCTGTCAAAAGGAAATGCAGGAAAATAAAGCGATGTAGAGACTGAAGGAAAGGCCCTCCAGAGACTGTCCCATCTAGGGATCGATCCCATCTGCAGCCACAAACTCAGACACTATTGTTGATCCCAAGAAGCACTTGCTGACAGGAGCCTGATATAGCTATGTCCTGAGAGGTTCTGCCAGAGCCTGACCAATTAGATGAGGATCCTCATAGCCAAACATTGGACTGAGCACAGGGACCCCAATGGAGAAGTTAGGGCAAGGACTGAAGGAGAAACCTCATAGGAAGAACACAGTAGCAACCAAACAGAGCCCTCCCCCACCCCAGAGCTCCCAGAGACTAAACCACCAACCAAAGAGTACACAGTGGCGGGTGGGGGACAACCCATGGCTCCAGCTGGATGTGTAGCAGAGGATTGCTATGTTGGCCATCACTGGGAGGGGAGCCCCTCAGTCCTGTGGAGGCTCAATGACCTATGGTAGGGGAATGCTAGGGCACTGAGGTTGAAGTAGATGGAGGAGTACCCTCATAGAGGCAGGCTGCAGAGGGGAGGGGATTGGGGGATTGTGGAGAAGAAACTGGGATGGGGGATAACATTTGAAACTGAAATAAATAAAATAACCAATAAAAAATGAAAAAAACAATTAGGCAGTAGCAGAGATCACTAAATAGACTTTCTTTCAAATTTCATAATTAGTAAATATAAATATATTCAAATTCTTTTTAAAAAGAACATACTTTCATACAGTTGAATCAAAATAATTTTGGAAAAATGAGTTACTCCTCCAAGAATGAATGTTATTGTAAAATTGCATGCAGTACCAACCACTTTGCAAACCAATAGATCGAGATAAAGATTTATTAGCACAAAGACTTCACACACTTAATGCTTTTAGATTTTAGAAAACTGAGAATGAATTGTCAACGGCAATTAGCAGTGGGTGTCTCTAAACTTCTTATACTAGCTAAAGAGTGAAGTTGTTCTTGGCGGGCTGCTTGCACAGCACTCATAAAGTCTGAGACTCAATCCCTAGGACCATATAAACCAGGTATAGTATGTAGATAGACTACAATCCCAGTGGAGGCATGCAGGATTAGGATCAGATCACCACCAGTCACACAGTGAATCTGAGGTCAGCCTGGGCTACATGAGACTCTAGCTCAGAAAACAAATTTCTATAGGAAAAGGTTAGAGACCACAGATTGTGTATGCGGTATGTGCTCTACAGATGGACATTAGAACACTCCTTCTGGGAGAAAGCAACTGCAGCTACTTACCTGAAATAGCCAATGATGAGAATGGCTACTGCCAAGGAGCCAAAAGAGATGGAATAGCCGACAGTGTACAGGATGTAGAGGTTTTCAAAGAACTCTTGCTATAGGGGGAGAAGACAGTCAACATATGTAAAAGAAAAATGATTGAAAACAATTACATCCTATTTGGAATATTATGTCTGGTTCTCTCTAGCTTTTATGGGCTGTAATTTACATGCAATAAAATGGACAAATCTAAGACAAGCTACTTGACATGTTTTAACACACCAAGTTCATTCAAACCCCTTGCTAGTGAAAAAGCCACCCACTGTCCACCCACCCACAACCACAATTTCGATTTCTGTCACTACAAATTAGCTTTCTCTCTTCACACACTTCATATTCTTCCAGAGTGTTCTTAGGCCTAAAAATTATAAAATGTATGCTCTGTTGTCAACAAAATGTGTTTCATAATCTTCGATACCGTTTCATGTTTTTTATATTTCATTTCCTTTTATTTTTTTTATTTAAAAATGGTAGAATCAAGAAAATGGAAAATATAGTAAAAGGCAATTCATGTACTTTCCATCCATTATCCTTTAATGTTATATCTAACATAATTATACTAAGATACAAAACCAAAAATTCAACATAATTGCATTGTACCAAGTGATATCACAGGTAATGTTACCACATGTGGACACATTCTTACATTTTTTTCAACTTTTTATTGACTGTTTGTGAGCTTCAAATCCTGCACCTCAGTTCCACTCATCTCCATGTCCACTTGTACCTGCCCTCTGCCCTTGCAACTTCCCCCACAAAAGAAACTAAAAACACACAGACAAAAAATTAAAACAAAAGCCGTACTATGTCACAGTGTGTCCCACAGTATATCCTTCTGTCCACACATCTTCTCTTGAAAATGTTCATTTCAATGAATCATTGGTCTGGTCTGAGGCCTCTGGCTTCTGCCAACTCACCAATGTTCATGGAGACTCCTCCTGGTTATCCTGTTGTGGTCCAGTGTCATGGAGATCCTGAAACTTTAGATCAGCTGGACCTACTCTTTACATGTGAACACTTTTTGACTAACATTGAAATCAAGACACATCCATCAGTGAAAAGGACTTGCTCATATGTGGCCATGTCTAGCCTCCTCTTCTCCAGCATCCAAACACTGGGGAACTACAAATCTGTTTTCCAATTTTGTGTTCTATGGTATTGTGTAAGCCAACTGAGACTTTAAAAGACTAAATGCAGAGGCCTTGAGGCATATTCAAGTTGTCATGTCTGTCACTAATTTGATTTTACTCACTTATTGCTGAGTAATATCCATGGAATGCTCATAACATACGTAAATTATTATACTCAGATTAGTTTCTTATCAATAGTACACAGTTGGATCATATTTTAAAGGATGAAATCAACTCAATAAAATTCTCGCAAACCGAACTCAAGAATACATCAAAAGATCATTCACACAATCAAGTAGGCTTCATCCCAGGTATGCAGGAATGATTCAATATATAAAAATTCATCAAGGTAATCCATTCAAACAAACTCAAGCAAAACTCATACAAAAAAAATGATCATCTCAGTAAATGCTGAAAAGGCTTTTAATAAAATACAACACTTCATGTAATTGGTCACAAAAACAGGCCTCAACAGATACAAGAAGATAGAAAATATACCATGCATCATATCATATAACCATGGACTAAGGCTGTTCTTCAATAACAACAAAAAGCCTACATAAACATAGCTCTGAGTGAAAAAAAAAAAACCTGGAGAGAGCATGCACTAGCAGCTGCATAGCACATCTGAAAGCTCTAGAACAAAAAGAAGAAACTACATCCAAAATGAGTAGATAGTAGGAAATAATCAAATTTAGGGCTGAAATAAACCAAGTAAAAACAAAAAGAACTATAAAAAGAATTAATAAAGCCAGGAGTTGGTTCTTTGAGAAAATCAACAAGAGAGATAAACACTTAGCCAGGCTAACCAGGGAGCACACAGACATTATTCAATTTAATAAAATTAGGAATGAAAAGAGAGGCATAACAACAGAATCTGAAGAAATCCAAAAGATCATCAGATCCTACTAAAAAACCATATGCTCAACAAAACTGGAAAATATGGATGGAATGGACTATTTTCTAGGCAGTTACCAAAATTAAATCAGGATCAGATAAACCATCTAAACAGTCCCATAACCACTGAAGAAATGGAAGTAGTCATTAAAAGTCTCCTAACCAAAAAAAGCTGAGGTCCACATAGGTTTAATGCAGCATTCTATCAGACCTTCATAGAAGACCTAATACCAATATGGTCCAAAGTATTACACAAGAAAAAAAAACAGAAGGAACACTACCAAATTCCTTCTATGAAGCCACAATTACTCTTATACTCAACCACACAAAGACCTAGCAAAGAAAGAGAACTTCAGACCAATTTGCCTTATAAATATCGATGCAAAAATACTCAATAAAATTCTCACAAATAAAATTCAAGAACACGTCAAAATGATCATCCATCATGATCAAGTAGAATTCATCCCAGGGATGCAGGGATGGTTCAAATATACAGAATTCTATCAATGTATCCACTATATAAACAAACTCAAAGAAAAAACAAAATCATATGATCATCTCATTAGCTGCTCAGAAAGAATTTGAGAAAATTCAACACCCCTGCATGTTAAAAGTCTTGAAAAAAATCAGGAATTCAAGGCCCATACATAAACATAGTAAAAGCAATATAGAGCAAACCAGTAGCCAACATCGAACTAAATGGAGAAAAACCAGAAACAATCCCACTAAAACCCAGGACCAGACAAGGCTGCCCACTCTCTTCCTACCTAGTGAATATAGAACTCAAAATCCTAGCCAGAGGAATTGGACAACAAAAAGAGGTCAAAGGGACACAGATTGGAAAGTAAGAGGTCAAAATATCACTATTTGCAGATGATATGATAGTATACTTAAGTGACCCCAAATATTCAACCAGAGAACACCTAAATCTGACCAACAATTCAGCAAAGTGGCTGGATATAAAATTAACTCAAACAAATGAGTAGCCTTCCTCTACACAAAGGATAAAATGGCTGAAAAAGAAATTAGGAAAAGGCATCCTTCACAATAGCCACAAATAATATAAATACCTTGTTGTGACTCTAACCAAGCAAGTGAAAGATCTGTATGACAAAAACTTCAAGTCTCTGAAAAAAGATATTGAAGATCTCAGAAGATGAAAAGATCTCCCATGCTCACAGGTTGGCAGGATTAATATAGTAAAAATGGCCACGTTGCTGAAAGCAATCTACAGATTCAAAGCAAATCCCATCAAAATTCCAACTCAGTTCTTCATAGAGTTAGAAACTGCAATTTGTAAATACACTTAGAATAATAAGAAACTGAGGATAGTGAAAACTATTCTCAACAATAAAAGAACTTCTGGCAGAATGAACATCCCTGACCTCCAGTTGTATTACCAAGCAAGAGTGATAAAAAAAAAAAACTGCATGGTATTGGTACAGAGACAGAAAGGTAGATCAATGGAATAGAATTGAAGACCCAGAAATGAACCCACACACTTATGGTCACTTGATCTTCAACAAAGAAGCTAAAACCCTCCAGTGGAAAAAAGACAGCATTTTCAACAAATGGTGCTGGTTCAACTGGCTGTCAGCATGTAGAAGAATGCAAATGGTCCATTCTTATTGCCCTGTACAAAACTCAAGTCCAAGTGGATCAAGGATCTCCACATTAAACCAGATGCACTAAAACTAATAGAAGAGAAAGTGTGGAAGAGCCTCAAACACATAGGCACAGGGGAAAATTTCCTGAACCGAACTCCAATGTCTTATGCTCTAAGATCAAGAATCGACACATGGGACCTCATTAAAACTGCCAACCTTCTGGAAGGCAAAGGACACCATCAATAGGACAACAACAACCAACAGATTGGGAAAAGATCTTTACCAACCCTACATCTGATATTGCATATTGCTAATATGCAATATATACAAAGAGCTCAAGAAGAGAGACTCCAAAGAATCAAATAACCCTATGGAAAATGGGGTACAGAGCTAAACAAAGAATTCATAGCTGAGGAGTATCAAATGGTCAAGAAACAACTAAAGAAATGTTCAACATCTTTAGTCATCAGAGAAATGCAAACCAAAACAACCCTGAGATTCTTCCTCACACCAGTCAGAACAGCTAAGATCAAAATCTCCGGTGACAGCAGATGCTGGCAAGGATGTGGAGAAATAGGAACACTCCTCCATTGTTGGTGGGATTGCAAGCTGGTACAACCACTCTGGAAATCAGTCTGGAGGTTCCTCAGAAAACTGGACATAGTACTACCTGAGGACCCAGCTATACTATTCCTGGACATATACCCAAAAGATGCTCCAACATATAACAAGGACACATGCTCCACTGTGTTCATAGCAAGCTTATTTATGATAGCCAGGAGCTGGAAAGAACCCCAATGTCCATCATCAGAGGAATGGACACAGAAAATGTGCTACACTTACACAATGGAGTACTACTCAGCTATTAAAAACAATAGCTTCATGAAATTCATAGGCAAATGGATAGAACTAGAAAATATCATCCTGAGCAAGGTAATCCAATTACAAAAGAACACATGTGGTATGCACTCACTGATAAGTGGATATTTAGCCCAAAAGTTCAGATGACCCAAAATACAATTCACAGACCACATGAAGCTCAAGAGGAAGACCAGTGTGGATGCTTCAGTCCTTCTTAGAAGGAATAACAAAATATTCATGGGAGGAACTGCAGGGACAAAAAATGGAGCAGGGACTGAGGAAAAGGCCATCCAGAGACTGTCCCACCTGGGGATCCATCCCATATACATACAGCCACCAAACCCAGACAATATTGCTGATGCCAAGAAGTGTTTGCTGACAGGAGCCTGATATAGCTGTCTCCTGGGAGGCTCTGCAAAAGCCTGACGAATACACAGGTGGATGCTTGCAGCCAACCATTGAACTAAGAAAGGGGTCCTCAATGGAAGAGTTAGAGAAAGGACTGAAGGAGATGAATGGGATTGTAATGCCATAAGAAGAACAACAATATCAAACAACCAAACTCCCCAGAGCTCCCAGGGACTAAACCACCATCCCAAGAGGACACTGAGATGGATCTATTGCTCCATCCTCATATGTAGCAGAGGATGGCCCACATCAGTGGGAGGAGAGGCTCTTGGACCTGTCAAGACTCAATACCCCAGTGCAGGGGATGGGATAGTAGGTTTCTGAGGAAACCCAGGAAAGGGGATAACATATGAAATGTAAATTTTTAAAATTCCAATATAAAAAAAAGAATCAAAAAAAGTAAGAAAGAAAGCTAAGCAAGCCAGGGGAAGCAAGCATCCCTCCATGGCCTCTACACCAGTTCCTGCTTCCTGACCTGGTGAGTTCCAGTCCTAACTTTCTTTGGTGATGAACAGCAGTATGGAAGTGTAAGCTGAATAAACCCTTCTTTCCCCCTCTCCACCCCAAAATAACTTCAGCAAAGTGGCTAGATGTAAAATTAACGCAAATAAATCAATTGTCTTCCTTCATATAAAGGATAAACAGGATAAACAGGCCAAGAAAGAAATTAAGGAAACAACACCGTTCAAAATAGTCACAAATAATATAAAATATCTTGGTGTAACTCTAGCCAAGCAAGTGAAAGATTTTTTTTCTCTTTTCTTTTTTTCAGAGCTGGGGACCAAACCCAGGGCCTTGTGCTTGCTAGGCAAGTGCTCTACCACTGAGCTAAATCCCCAACCCCAAGTGAAAGATTTTTATGACAAGAACTTCAAGTCTCTGAAGAAAGAAATGAACAAAGACCTCAGAAGATGAAAAATTCTCCCACGCTCATGGAGCAGTAGGATTAGCATAGTAAAAGGGGCCATCTTACTAGAAGCAATCTACAGACTCAAAGCAATCAAAATTGTGATTCAATTCTTCACAGACATGGAAAGAGCAATTCTCAATTTCACATGGAATAACAAACAAACAAAACAAAACAAAACAGAATAGCAAAAGCAATTCTCAACAGTAAAAGAACTTCCAAGGGAAATCACTATCCCTGACCTCAAGCTGTTCTATAGAGCAAAAGTGATTAAAAAAAAAAAAAAAAAAAAAAAACACTGCATGGCTCATGCATGGCATTGCATTGGTACAGAGACAGACACGTTGATCAATAGACTCAAAGACCCAGAAATAAATTCACACACCTATGGACACTTGATCCTTGACAAAGAATCCAAAACCACTGAGTGGGAAAAAGACAGCCTTTTCAACAAATGGTGCTAACCTAACTGGAAGTCTGCAAGTAGCAGAATGCACATTGATCAATATTTATCACCTGTACAAAGCTCAAGTCCAAGGAGATCAAGGACCTCAACATAAAACCAGATACACTAAATCTAATAGAAGAAAAAGTGGAAAATCGCCTTGAACACATTAGCACAGGGAAATAATTTTCTGAGCAGATCACCAATGGCTCAAGTTCTAAGATCAACAATTGATGAATAGGACCTAATGAAACTGAAAGCTTCTGCAAGGCAAATGACACTGTCAATAAGACAAAACAGCAACCTACAGATTTGGAAAAGATCTTCACTACCCCTACATCTGATAGAGGTCTAATATCCAAAATATACAAAGAAGTCAAAAGTTAGACTCCAGAAAACAAAATAACCCAATTTTAAAATGGAGTACATAGCTAAACAGAATTCTCAACAGAGGTGTCTCGAATGGCCGAGAAGCACGTAAAAAAAAAAAAAAAGTTCTATGTCTTTCATCATCAGGAAAATGCAAACAACCCTGAGATTCCACCTTACACCAATCAGAATAGCTAAGATCAAAAACTCAAGTGACAGCACATGCTGGTGAGGATGTGGAGAAAAAGGAATTCCACATTGCTGGTGGAATTGCAAACTGGTACAACCTCTCTGGAAATCAGTCTGGCAAAATTGGAAGTAGTTGTACCTAAAGACCCAGCTATACCACTCCTGGGCATATACTCAAAAGATGCTCCATTATATCATAAGGACATGTGCTCCACTATGTTCATAGCAGCCTTAATAATATCCGAAACTGGAAACAACCCAGATGTCCCTCAACTGAAGAATGAATACAGAAAATGTGGTTCATTTACACAACAGACTACTACTCCGTTAGTAAAATGAGGACATGATGAATTCTGCAGGCAAGTGGATGGTACTAGAAAATATCATCCTTAGTGATGTAACCCAGACTCAAAAGGACATACATGGTATGTACTCACTGATAAATGGATATTAGCAAAAATGTTCAGACTACCTATGATATAACTCATAGACTATCAACTTAACAAGAAGGAAGGTCCAAGTGTGTATACTTCAATCCTACTTAGAAAGGGAAACAAAATAATCATGAGAGGCACTGAGAGGGAAGGACCTAGGTGGGAGAGGGGAGGGGGAGGTAAGAGGGGAAAGGATCAGGTATGGGGAGGAAGACGGGAGAAAAGCCCAGAGGGTCAAGAGAATAAATAGAAATATGCAGTAGTGGGGAGTGAGGGTGGGGAAAACCTCTAGAGTCCCAGACACCAGGAATGTGAGAAGCTCCCAGGATCCATTGAGGTTGACCTTAGTCAAAATGTCCAACAGTGGGAAGACAGAACCTGAAGAAACCACCTCCAGTAGATAGTCATGGCCCTCATTCAAGGTGTAGGGCCACCCACCCATCTTCAAAATTCTTGACCCAGAATTGTTCCTATCTAAAGGAAATACAGGAACAAAAACGGAGCAGAGACTGAAAGATAGTCTATCCAAAGAGTGATCCAACTCAAGATCCATCCCATGCACAGGCATCAAGGCCTGACACTTTTACTGATGCCATGTTGTGTTTGTAGACAGGAGCCTAGCATGGCTGTCTTCTGAGAGGCTCTACCAGCAGCTGACTGAGACAGCTATTTACATCCAATCATTGGACTGAGGCTGGGGACCCCAATGGAAGTGTCTGAGAAAGGACTGAAGGAGCCGAAGAGGTTTGCAACCCCGTAGAAAGAACAACAATATCAACTAACCAGATCCCCTCAAAGCTCTCAGAGGCTAAGCCACCAACCAAAAAGCATACATGGACTGGTCCAGGGCCCATGTATTTTATTATTTCGCATAGTATTTTTAATGTTTGTTTTAGATATAACATTATCAACTGAATGTAGAAACTGTACTCCTGCATGGGAAAAACCTCAAATTTTCAATAATCTTGTTTCCTAAGTAGGCCATCAATATTAAAACTTTCTAAATTCACATTTGGCTTTTCATATACTTCGCACTTTTATTCATTCAGTTTGAACTTTGCTGTGAGTCATGCAACTTTCAACTATTTGATAGCTGTTCATGAACTTACTGATTTAATTATTAATCATTTTAGAATCAAAAACATATCTAGGATTTCAGTCAAGGAAATTAAGGAGAGTTATTTTTTAGACTAATTTCTATTCTATCTTGATGACACTTTGGTGTGTGCTGTCAAAGCTTTGACTTTTGAGTTAATGAGTAGTCTATAATGTCAATATAATCCCATTGTCTGAAAGACAGCCTATAGAAAATCTATTGTACGGTGTATGAGAATGGTATTTTTTTAAGTCCAGCTTGGAGTATGGGTATTTTTCATGCCTGCTCTGACAGCTTTTGCTTCCTGGCTACTCTGAAGATGTTCTGTAGCTTGACAATCAGATAGCTAAGGCTAGAAGGAACATGAGTGAGAAGTGTCCCTCCAGTATATGATTGGGTATGTACCCATAGTGGGACTTCTGGAAAACGTAACATTTGATTTTTTTTTAATTTTTTTAAGGAACTGCCATGCTTGTTTTTATAATGGCTATATTAATCTACACTCCTACCAATGAACAGTACACCTGGGTCCCCTTTCTTAAGCTTCTGTCTTTTGGGTAATAATTGTTCTAACAAATACAAAATATCTGCCATTGTAGTTTTAATTTACATTTACTGATAATAAATCACTACATTTTACATTGGCTTCTTGCCCTCTGAGAAATGTCGATTCACCACATTAGCCTGCAAAATAATTGCTTATTTCTTACATTGACTTGTCCTTGTTCCCTATGTATTTTGATCTGCCCTTGGCAGGGGAGGTCCTCACTACATAGGCCATGCTGGCTTTGAACTCATAATCCTGCTATCCCTTCTTCCCAAATGCTGGGAATAGTAGTCTGCCATGCCATGTCTGGATGGACAGATTCCCTTATGGTTCTCACGCGTGCTCTCCACTCTGTAGGTTGTCTTGTTGTTCTGTTAATTATTCCCCTGGTTATGTGGATCTCTTTTGTGTGTATTGCTATTGTCTATGGTTTTGGAAGCTCCATTTAAAAACTCGTTTTCCCTATAAGTCTGATGAAGTTGCTCCCTTTTTGCTAGTCTACTAGGTTCACACTTTCAGGCGTTACACAGTCAGCTCGCCTGACTTTCTTTTTGTATACAAGATAATAGCCCTTGTATTCTTCAGCATGGTGGTATGTAACATCCCCCACAACATTTACTGAAAAGACTGTCTGTTCTTCATTATGTGTTTTTGAGCACCTTTCTCAAAACTTAATTGGCCAAGAATATGCAAATTAACTTCTAATGTCTCTATTCTAGTCCATAGGTCTGTATGTCTGTTTTCATGCCAATATCATTTAGCCCTGGTCACTAAGTTTTTTTTATGCATTTTAAAGTTAGAAAATGTAAATATTTTAGCTTTGTTATCAGGCAAAATAGTCTGGCTATCTGGGGTACTTCGTTAGGTTATATAAATTTTAAAATAGCTTCATCCATTTACAGAGTAAAAAGATAAGTCACTAAAAATTTCATAGGAACTGGTTAAATCTGTAAATCAATTTGGTTATTATGGACATTTTAATAATATTAATTCATTTAATACATGACTACTGGCTACCTTTCTACCTATTTGTACCTTCAATTTCTTCCATGAGCATTTTAGAGTTTCAATGTACAGTTCTTAAACTCCCCTGAGTAACTTATCTCTATTTCATGTCAGATGGTGAATGGAAATAAGATTTTGTTATTGTTCTTTTTGGGTAATTTATCAATGTAGGTAAGCCCTCAGTATAAAGCATTTTGGGTTGTTCGTTTGTTTTGTTTTGTTTTGTTTTGTTGAGGGTCTTGGGGGGGGGGTTGTTGTTTTGTTTTTGTTTTTTGCCTGAAACATTACTGGATTCATTCACTAGCTCTAGTAGTTTTTTTCTTTGGACTCTGAGATTTTTCTATCAGATTATATCATCTGCAATTACAAGCAAAGATACTTCTTTTCCGATGTGTATGCCTTTTATTATCTCGTCCTTTCTTGCTCTGCTAGAATGTCCAGAGTTAAAATAAGTGGAAGACATCAGAGATCAGCCTCATATTCTCTCTGCATCTGGGACTTTTGTCCACCTGCTGCTCTGAGACACTCATTAGCCAGCCATTGTCTTGTTTCATATGAAAACCTTTCTCAGCTCCTTTGTCAGGCTTCAGTCTTGTGTTCAAGAAGCCCTGTATGTGTGGCCTGAGTATTTCTTCCTGCGTCCTACCTGCTACACAGTCATCATCATATACCTAATGAGAGTTTCATGTGCCCCAAGGGACCCTCTCACTTTCTGTGCTCTGTCCCCATGACTTTAGAGAACTTAAACCTTTCATCTGTGTCAGTCCTGTGTGTATCTGGAGAGACTTTTCATCACATCTGTCACTGCCCCAGCCTTTGGCAAGTTTCAGTGCTCCACATGGTAAAGGCCCCAAGGGCTTAGTCCTTGGAATTCTAAGCCTTTACACCGGTTCTTGTCTGTTAAAAGTTGTTTTGAATGATTTTATCCTTTCCTGCTTTCTTTACTGTGACCCACAGATAAATGGCCCCAGGGGCCTCTTCCTTTTCTTTTCATTTTTTTCTTTTAATTTTTAAAAGTTATTTATTTATTTATTTATTTATTTATTTATTTATTTATTTTTACACTCCAGATTTTATTTCCCTCCCTGTTCACACCCCGCGCCCGTACTGTTCCACATCCCATACCTCCTCCCCTCTCCCACCCTAACCCCCCAGTCTCCACAAGGATGTCCCCACCCCAGCCACCTCACCAGACCTCTAAACTTCCTGGGGCCTCCAGTCTCTTGAGGGTTCTACAAACTGCTGATCTGGAGTACAACTTAAGTTATTCATAATAAACAGTATAACAACTAACTCTTTGATGAAGTTGTTTTTTTTTTCAAACCAACTTCCCTACTCAACTCTTTATCATCAATCTCAGAAGTTAGTTTATGACATCTAAGAGTATGACCCTTTGAGATTTTGTTTCTACTTTTTAAATTTTAATTAAAATATCGTTACATCTTTTACCCCCTTCTCTTGCCTCACATTCCTTCCACTTCTCCTTAAAATTCATGGCTCCTTCTTCTTTAACCACTGTTGCTACTATACATACAAATGAATAAGCATATATGTACAACCTGCTGGCTTCATTCAGTGTTGTTGCCTGCGCATATGTTTCTAGGGCTAACCATCTAGGGCTGGTATCAGATTGTCAGTCATCCCTGAGGAAGATTACTCCTCCCTCGCTCAGAAGTTATCAATCTCTGCCACTCTTTATCTAAGAGTGCAGTCCTAGGAGATTTCCCTCATCGACACTGACATGTCAGCTGGTGTTGGAATTGTTCCAGCTCTGTTTACTCGACCATGTTGTTCCCGCGTAAAAACATCTACAACACAACTCGAGCACTAAAGCTCAGAAAACATGGAAGAGGGGGCAGAAAGACTTTAAGAGCAAGGAGACCAGGAACTCTGCTGTGAGACTACACCTTCTATAATAACAGGAAAGCTGCATTCATGACGGCCCTTTGAGATGTTTAATATAAATTGCTAATTGCATTCTAAGTTGGATATAGCTATTAGACAAGATAGCTTACATGATGCTTTCTACAGAAAGCTCCTGTTAATACACCAGGCTCTAACAGGAATAGCTAACCCCTGCATGCGTTCATGGATGTCAGAGGTTGGTGTCTGGAGTCTTCTTGAATTCTTTTTTTCAAACAATTAAGTTTAATTATTCTTTTGTTAATTAAATTTGTTCTTTAGTAAGTATTTCATTAATAATTACTTTACTTTACATCCCAATCCCAGTCCCTCCCTCTCTCCTCCTCTCTTCCATCCTCCCTCCTTTTCTCCTCCTAGACAGGGAGGCCTCCCAGGGATATCAACCCTCCTTGGCATATCAGGTTACAATAGAAGTGCATCATCTTCTGTTAAGACTAGACAAGGCAGCCCAGTTAGGGTAATGGGACCCAAAGGCAGACTCAGAGTCAAAACAGTCCCTGTTTATGGGTCCCCTATGAAGACCAAGTTACACATCTGTTAAATATGTGTAAGGAGCCTAGGTCTGTCCCATGAATGCTCTGTTTGTGGTTCAGTCTCAGTGAGCCACTCTGGGCCCAGGTTAGTTGATTCTGTAGGTTTTCTTGGGGTGTCCCTGACTTCTCTGGCTCCTTCAATCCTTCCTCCTTCTCTTCCACAAGATTCCCCAAGCTCTGCCTAATTTCATATATGTAATTTTTTGATATAATCTGAACCTAGAGCTCAACATTTTAGCTACAGTGGTTTGGCCAACGAGCACCAAGGATCCATTTGTCTCCAATCCACAGCACTTGAGTTATGACACATCCTGCCTTCCCCAGCCAGAGTGCTGGAGACCCAAAGTATGTCATCATGAACCAAGTCCTTTAGCACTGAGCCTTCTTCCTAGCCAAATCCTCTGCATTTTTTATTAAATAAACATAACTATTTAATGCTCACAATATTCTTTACCTCCTAATAAACTCAAGTAATTTTCATGTGAAGTAGAAAATACATCTGTAGACTGTAGAATGGTTCCGTGTTTGAAGCATTTATTGGACAAGTGTTAAGAACCAGAGTTTGGATCCCTAAAAGCCCTGGGTGAGTGAGCATTAGGTTTGACTGCGAGAGCGAGACTCAATGAAGAAAGTGGGTGAATGACTAGGGATGTACCTCAAAACTTACCTCAGAACTCCACATGCATAGGCACACAAGTACACACAGGCACGCACAAGCATGTGTACACCCCTCACACACACACATAAACACATGCACACACACATGAAAATGGAGGAAAATAGTATTTATCTATTTTCCTTAAACACCCTTCACTATTATACTTCTTCAAAAGCACTGTAATCACAAGGAATGGTTGAAAGATTAGAGCTCTGTGTAAATAAAGCCACATCAATGAACAGCCACGTAAGAACTGTTCACAAGGAATGATTGAAAGATTGAAGCTCTGCGCAAATAAAGTCATGTTGATGGATGGCCATGTAAGAACTGTGAGAGATAGGCCTTTGTCATTGCTTCATCCACAGGAGAAGATGAGCACAGGCACAGGACTTGTCAGTATGACATCTTTGATTTTCTTTCTCACTCAAGTCATTTTATCGGCATTTTAAAAGCACCATCAGTTATCTGATTGGTGGTTTTACCTTTAGTTATCAGTGATTGGACTTATTTCCCCTGTCAAGGACTGAAATGATTTTTGTAGTATCTCATATTAATCACCTCAGTGTCAGCATGGGTTAAGCTTCAACCTAGAAGTACAAAACTAAAGGGTGGGGTGGTGACTCTCATAGGAGAGAAGAAAGGAAGCTCTATTTGCACAGAGTCCTTCACCTCAAACACTTCCCTCTACAGTGCTTTCTCCTCACAGAGCTTCTACATGACGGCCTGGTCTGTGGTCCTCATAAAAGCTCTCGTACAGACAGCAGCTTACAACAGTCATTCCCAGCTTCATAGGCATGTGTCACCACACACTTTTGCTCATCAGCTGTAAGTGAATGGAATTTATTTGAGACTTTTAAACTACCAAATATAATGTTTTCCCATTAATGGATGGTTGTTGCCCTAAACTACTCTAATAGGAAACTAAGACACTATAGTTTAGCCCTTCTACCCTGTCATCAGCAAATTGTCCCCCGGGCCCACACTGTTCCACTGACTCACAGTTGACTCACATCTGTGATAGGACAGTATTGTACTAGAAGACCTATAATGCTGACCCTTGCTCAGTATAACTGCACAACTCTGATTTGTCACTTAAAATGAAACCATCAACCACAGTCTGCTGAGATGGAACACACTTCACTAAAATCAAAAGATCTTTCAGAATATAGTGAGGTGGGATTGGCCAGTCATAGTTAATTAAGAATGAATCATGTTGCTCACTACCTATTTGTATATTATACACTATAACATGATATAGAATAATATAATATAACAAGGTAATATAATATAACAAGGTAATATAATATAACAAGGTAACATAATAAACAGTGTGTGTGTGTGTGTGTGTGTGTGTGTGTGTGTGTGTGTGTGTGTGTGTGTGTGTGAGAGAGAGAGAGAGAGAGAGAGAGAGAGAACTCAAACATAAGGGAAACAGCAGAAAGGTTCAAGTACATCTGAAAGGACTCTAACAGAGATTCTAACTCTCATAATCTTCCCATCATTAAATAAAAAGGATTTTGTATATAATGGTTGACAAGCAAAAATTGTGTTAAAAAATTGTTCTGCTCTCCTTGGGAATTCACAAACATAGAAACATTATTACCTTTCCTATGTTGATATCAGGCTGCAGAAAGCAGTCTGAATAGTTAGCCCAGGTTTTATTTGAGCCATGAATAAAATCCCACGTTCCATTGGGAGTGCAGTGCCGGAAAGCAACTCCTGGAAAGACAAGAAAGACACTGAGATTGCAGGTTCCCCACATGTCTGTTATTAAACAGCAAAGACAAGAGTAAATGTCCGGTCACAATCAATCAGCCCAGAAACGTGCAATACCTTTGTGATTGAAATCATAAACATATGAAGGACAGGGCATAGCTGACGTTTTCCCCGCCGTTCCTCTAGGCCAACAAATGAGTCCATCCCATTCTGGGAAGCAATTGCCCTCTGATGAGAAAAGGAAATAAAGAAAGACAAGAAAACAACATTGAACAAATATTTTCAACACAGAAAACTTCAGCTCAGTCCCTGGGGTAAAATGTAAAACAAACCAGCAAGTTTAGAAACTAAAGAAGAAGATGAGATGCAAGTGTCCCCCCAAATCACCTGCTTGGTCTCCTCTCAGGCACTTTAGCAGGAGTCTTTGATCTGCTAAATTAAAGTATCTAAATCATTCCAGTATACTCAGTACAGAAGCAATGGCAATTAATGTTCAAGAAACATTGTGAAGAGCTGTGGCATATTTCTTCCAACTGTCCAGGTAGTAGGTACAATTTTACCTGAGATTTTTTTTTAATTGCTGTTGAAGATCGTGGTACATAAAAGTGATTCAAGGTGTAGGCTTATACCAATGTTAGTCTTGTGCTCACCTCACGCACAACTGTCATAGATCTACACTTCTCAAGATGAATACAATCCCATCATTCTTACAACCTCCCAAGTACTCCACACCCCTAGAGTTACTGGATGAGTATTCAGCAAACCAGTCTCACTGCATATTCCCTCTCCCCACTCCCTCCTCCTCCTGCTCCTCCTCCTTCGTCTTCACATCCTCCACCTCCTCCTTCTGTCCCTCCTCTTCCTTCTCTATCTCCATCTCTTCCACTCCTCCTCCTCTTCCTCTTCTTTCTCTCTCCACCCCTAACCCTCTCTGGAAGACAACTGGCCTCCTGGAGGAAAAATTTCTACAGTCATCCCCACCACCATCTTTGTGAGTCTTATGATTAGCTGTGTAAAGTGTGGGAATTCAGCAGGTTAGGATACAGCTGAAGACTGACTTCAAAAGACTAGCCAGTGTTCGGCTCCCTCTCCGACACAGGAAGGTCCTGCAATATGTTGTGTTTCAGGGTAGGAAGCTTTCTAGGGTGATTCAACTGTCTGGAAAATGTTAAGTCTGCAGTAGAGAGTCTATACACCCCAGAGTGTTCCTAAGCACAAGCCTCAAGCCACAGGCTCATAATGAATTCTTAGCTTCTCTTGTGTTTTCTGCCTGCTTAGCAGGTAAATCTACTTCCTGTTCCCTGTTACATGTTTGAGTGTTCTATGATACCTGATTCAAACTCTTGGTACTAATAATGCACTCACATTTACTCTTATCACATTGACCTCCAACCCCCCCCAACCCCCGCCCGTAGTTCACTGAGCCACAGTCTACTTCCTGGCTGTGTCGGAAGACACTAAGGATCTTCCTTCCCCAGGATGTGTCATTGACATGTCCAGGTTCAGCTCAGCCTACTCTTCTAGGGTTTCAACATTGTTCCTCCTCTTTACCTCAATATTCCTTCCCTTACCTCCTCCAGACTCTTTTTTAAATGTTAACTTCTGAGTAAACATTCACAATTTAAAATTGCACCCCATCTCCTGCTGTCATTCTTCCACAGTTCTCAACACCTCCCAATGTTATATGGGTCTCTTTTTTTCTTCTATCATTTTCTTAAGTCACAGAGTTGAAGAAACCTGAGGGTGGAGCTCTTTTGTCTGTTTCGTCTAGCGCATGTTCCTGGCACAACCCCTGACACTGAGTGGGGTTTAACCAATGCTTGCCATCAATGCTGTGCTCTTCGGGGCTTCTTTCCTTTGGTCATATACTGAACTACCAAGAAGAAAGCTTGTCAGCTAGCTCACACCCCCACATCCCCAACAGAGACACTTGCTGTGAGTGCCGCATTCATTTTCCATGACAAATTTCACAGTTTTAAACAAGGTCTGAACCCCAGCTCAGTACAGCCTTTGCTTATGAACTCACAAGGGCAAAACCAAGAGCTGACAGCCTGTGCTCTCTCCTGGAGACTCAGAAGGTAGGCATATTTGTTTGCTCGTTTCAATAGTGGGCAGCATTCAGTTCCTCCACTGGAAAAATGATGTCTTTCTGACTGTTAGCAGTGGACTTGCCCAGGCTCAGAAAGCAGGTGACATCGTCTCCTGACCTCCTTCCTTCCTCTTTACAGTCAACAGTGTAGACTGGATCCTTCTTGCATCTTGAATCTCTCTCAGTTCTCCTTTACTTACAACTCAACTGATTTGGCCTTGATTCTGCAAGGACCAGATGATTATATTGTGCCAACCTAGATAATCCAGAATAACTTCCACATTTTAATGTACATAGGCTTAATTCCATCTACAATGTCCCTTTGGTTATGTAGCATAGCATACATGGCCATACCACCAGGGGCTAGCAGTGGAGATCTTTAGTTAGGGACTCTGTTATTCTGCTATCACATGTATTAGTTAACACTCCTCATATCCAGTTGTTTGGTTTGAAGGTCAGCCCAACAGAGCTTCATGCAAACACCGACATCCCCGATAATAATTCAGCAGCAGCCTGGAATAATTTCTCAGGGTCTACTTGTCATATAAAAACATTCTATCTGCTTTGTGTCTTGTTGAAGGGATAAGAAAAGAAAATGTCTTCATTCACCCACACTATTCTCACAGAAGAATAGTGGAAGCAACCTCACTCCCCTCACACAATCACAGCCTGACTTCACACACCACAGGCAACCCGGGAATTCATCCCAGTGCCTCTTGCTCCTGCCTCTCTTCCTATGGCATCTGCTCTTGCTGCTGCTAATGATGATGGTGATGATGGTGATGGTGGTGGTGATGGTGGTGGTGGTGGTGGTGGTGGTGGTGGTGGTGGTGGTGGTGGTGATGGTGGTGGTGGTGGTGGTGGTGGTGGTGGTGGTGGTGGTGGTGATGTTGATGATGGTGATAGTGGTGGTGGTGGTGATGATGTTGATGATGGTGATGATGGTGGTGGTGGTGATTATGATGATGATGATGTGGTTCTTACGCTGTTGCTGTTGCTGGATGTGGTAATGGCCCTTTGATTTTTCTTGTTGGTCACAGTGACTAACTACTCAATCTCCCATCAGTTTCTTTTACACTATGATAGAATTCCATGACTGCCCGCCCATTTGTTTTGTTGTTAGTAAGGCATGTGTCTTTGCAAAGCTGGGCCATTGCCAAAGTTTGGATCTTAAATGCCTGACAAAGCTGCAAGAACTTAGTCATAGCTATGTGATTGAGAAGCAGTGGGAACTTCAAAGGGGGAGGCCCAGCAGTGCATCTTCTGGGGATTGGGAACATGCCCTGGAAGGGATGACATGACCAGGGTTCCTTCATTCCTCTTTCTAGGAGTTGAGTAGTATTGGTTTATAATGTGTTTCTGCTCTGTTTTCCTGCCATGGGCCCAAAGCAATGAGGCAAGCAGTCATAGAATAAAACTATGACTGTGAGGCAAAATAATCCTTTTTTCTGTATAAGCTTATTTCACCTGGTTGTATGTTACTGTTTCAGAAGGTTAACACTACTCTGTCCAATCAATATGTACCTAATATACACTTCACGGCCAACACAAACTGGACCTGGAAGCATGGTCTTATTTTCCTGTCTGGAAAAATGCACGCTGCAATATCATGTGCTGTTTTGAAGTCAGTTACATGATGAACTAAAGTCTTCATATAAGTGTCAAATCTATGGGTCAGTATATTGTACAATTGTTCAGTATTAGAACAGCCATGAAAAGGAATTTTCTTAGGTCTTAAGAAATTTTTCTGGTTTCTACAAAAGGCTACCCCATAGATGAATGAACACAGCCTCAGATCTCTCCCCCAAATTCAGAAAACCAACAGCCCTTAAAACAAGATTTTTTACAGAACATGTAAATGTCTCTGGTGGCTCCTTGACGAGAAGAAGAATAAATATTCACAAAAGGTTGGAAAGACTAGGGAAGCCTCCGCCTCAAGCATCCAATGTGGATCTCTTAATTAATGTCTTCTCCTTGGTCATCCTGTGAGAAATACTTGGATTATCTGACACAACACTAATTACTAATCCCTCATCATTCTCATTTTTATAAATTAACACCATTTATTATAAGTCTCACTCCCTTCTATATCCCAAGCAAAGCTAATTATTGCTGAAGCTTGTTCAGTCATGATATTTACACAGAATGGTCTAAAATTCAGAAAATCCAGCTTTTCTCCTTTTAGCTCTTGAGTTACTCATAACAAAATAAGATCATACTTAGAAGAAGGACCAGAGGTCATAAAACCTTTGTTTTGTGTTCTTAAATCTCCAGTAACTTTAGGACTAGGCATTTGTATTTACAGTTCACTTACCTTTCACAAACATTTGAATTTTTATGTTCTTACTATAAACTTTTTAAACATTTAGTGTCTGTCTGTCTGTTGGGGCACATGAATGTAAGCCACATATGTGCAGTACATAAGGAGGTAAGAAGAGGCTCAGACCCCCTGGCACTAGAATTATAGATGGTTGTGAGCCATTATGTGGGCACTAAGAATTGAACTAGAGTTATGGATGCTTGTCAGTCATTATGTAGGCCTTAGGGCTTGAGTCCTCTGCAAAAACAGCTCTTAAGCTATGAGGCATATTGCCAGTCCCAAATTTTTTTCAGAAATAAAAAAATAATACTATACACTTATAACATAGAATTGATAGTTGTTGGTGTGTTATAATACTTATTTTAGTTCATGATTTTTATATAGCTTTACAATGGTTATAAGTAACATTAACAGCCTCTTTCTAAATATTTTTATATCCATTTTTCAACTTTAAGATCACTGAAACTGAAAATTTCTTAAGTTAGCTAATAAATTCAAAATGTCAGTCTAGATTTTAACATTAAAGTGCAGAGTGTTTTAATTAATTATACATATAATTAAGTATTTTCATTGAAAGATGGCCAAAGTTTGACCACATTTCATTCTATATTATTTCTGTATGGAGAAAGACTGTAAAATAAGATCTTCTCTTTTACTATTTATTCATGTACATAATGTACATATTCACAAATATCAGGTGTTACACAGATTAATACATTCATATAATTTAATCTTCTATGTGATATTTCTATAGTCTGCTACTAATTTATATTTACTAATCGTTGTGCCCTAATCCCTCTTCCTAGAATGCTTGCTTGTTTGTTTGATTGATTGATTGATTGATTAAATCAATTTTGCTATATTCACCTAACTCTTACCCCTTTAGATTTAAGATATGGTGATTATGTGCCCAAGAAACTTTGTCTGACCCCTCACTGATTGAGATGTGTGCAAGTGTTTCACAGTTGAGTCTCTACTGTTAAAATTATGTACCATTCTGAAGTATGTCTACCATTCTCATGAAACCCATCAAGCCCACAGGGCAAAGAATAACATCTTAACCATGGTTTTCAGTGGTTACTATTGAAACTACACCCTGGATGCACACAGTAATACTCATACAATGTTTAGAGAGACACAGAAGATTGGGATAGGCTAGATAATCTCTAATATATTACAGTCAACACTCAGAGAGACCTCATAGAAAACAATTCATTTGTCCCTCATGCATACTAATAATAAACTCTTCAAGTTCTTTCATGTGCTACTTCTTGCTAATAGACATGTATATCTGAGTGCTCTTTAATGGTAAATTGAACGTTTCCCTTTGGGATACTCTCAGAGTGACATTTCAGAAAATGTACTCCTCACTGGGCTTGGTGGCATATGCCCTTAATCCCAGCAGTAGGGAGGCAGAGGCAAGTAGATCTCTATGAGTTCAAGGCCAGCATGGTCTACAAATGGAGTCCAGGATAGCCAGGGCTGTTAACAGAGAAACCTTGTCGAAAGAAAGAAAGGAAGGAAGGAAGGAAGGAAGGAAGGAAGGAAGAAAGGAGGGAGGGAGGGAGGGAGGGAGGGAGGGAGGGAAGGAAGGAAGGAAGAGCCAGCACTTGTCTTGTAAGACGCATATAAAAGTCAAATTTATATAAAAAACAATTTTCTCTCCTATATCATGGACCATAAAGTAAAAGGAATAAATATGAGGACAGAAAGTATTCTGTAGGGGCATTGATCCCTGTATTTAGGGCTTAACTGAGAAGCTACACTAAGCTGTTTTTTTACTGTATTTGAGTAATGAACAACGAGTCTAGGACATGATAAAGCTATGAAACAAGTATGATATGGTGCATCCTGCTATAAAGTCGATATCCTCAAAAGATGCTCCCAAACACTGATGAGTAAATGTGAAACAAAACTATCATTCCCAACAGAGATCCCTCATTTTTAAACTCAGAGAGACTTAGAGCTAAAGTAAGAAAGAGTGACAGGAAAATTCTAATCAAAAATGGTGTAACTACAAGCCCAAACAATAAGTTGTCTAAATTAAGTTTATCTCTTATTTATTTGAAATGATTCTTATTTAAGTGTTTTAGAAAGTCAAATTTTTATAAAGAACATTTTTCTCAAGACTGGTAATAAGTTAATTCATAAAGTCTATTATCTATAAATTACCCATTTTTTCATATTTTTATTGGATATTTTTATTTACATTTCAAATGTTATCCCCTTTCCTGGTTTCCCGGTTTCCCGTCCATAAACCCCCTATCCCGTCCCCCTTCCCCTTATTCTGTGAAGATGCTCCTCCACCAATACAACCACCCCTTCCTACCCCACCCCACCCTGACATTCCCCTACACTGTGGGATCAAGCCTTGGCAAAACCAAGGGCTATTCCTCCCATTGGTGCCCAACAAGGCCATCCTCTGCTACATATGCAGCTGGAATCATAAGTCTGTCCATGTGTACTCTTTGGAAGGTGGTTTAGTCCCTGGGAGCTCGGTGGGGGTCTGGTTGGTTGGTATTATTGTTTTTCCTATGGGGTTACAAGCCCCTTCAGCTCCTTCAATCCTTTCTCTAACTCCTACAATGGGGATCCCATTCGCAGTTCAATGGTTGGCTGCCATCATTCACCTTTGTGTTTGTTATGCTCTGTCAGAGCCTCTCAGAAAACAGGCTATATCAGGCTCCTGTCAGCATGCACTTCTTTATATCAGCAATATTGTCTGGGTTTGGTGGCTGTATGTATATAGGGTGGATCCCCAGACGGAACGGTCTCTGAAAGGCCATTCCTTCAGTTGCTGCTCCAAACTTTGTCTCCGAATCTCCTCCTATGAATATTTTTGTTGCCCCTTGTAAGAAGGACTGAAGCATCCAAACTTTAGACATCTTCTCCTTGACCTTCATGTGATCTGTGGATTGCATTTTGGGCTAATATCCACTTATCAGTGAATGCATACTAGGTGTGGTTTTCAGTGATTGGGTTACCTCACTCAGGATGATATTTTCTAGTTCCATCCATTTGCCTATGAATTTCATGAAGTCATTGTTTTTGATAGCTGAGTAGTACTTCATTGTGTAGATGTACACATTTTCTGTATCCATTCCTCTGATGAAGCACATCTGGGTTCTTCCCAGCTTCAGGCTATTAAAATAATGAACACAGTGAAGCATGTGTCCTTGTTATATGTTGGAACATCTTCTGGGTATACGCCCTTGAGTGGTATAGCGGGTCTTCAGGTAATACTATGTCCAATTTTCTAAGGAACCTCCATACTGATTTCCAGAGTGGTTTTACCAGCTTGCAATCCTGGTTTCTTCTATTAGTTTGAGTGTATCTAGTTTTAGGTGGAGGTCATTGACCCACTCAGACTTGACCTTTCTACATGGCTATAAGAATAGATTGATTTGCATTTTCTACATGATGACCTCCAGTTGAACCAACACTATTTGTTGAAAATGCTATGTTTTTTTCCACTGAGTGGTTTTAGCTCCTTTGTCAAAGATCAAGTGACCATAGTTGTGTGGGTTCATTTCTGGGTCTTCAATTCTATTCCATTGATCTACCTGCCTGTCTCTGTACTATTACCATACAGTTTTTATCACTATCACTCTGTAGTACAGCTTGAGGTCAGGATGATGGTTCCCCCCAGAAGTTCTTTTATTGTTGAGAATAGTTTTTGCTGTCCTGGGTTTTCTGCTATGCCAAATGAATTTCCAAATTGCTCTTTTTAACTCTATGAATAATTGAGTTGGAATTTTGATGGGAATTGCATTGAATCTGTAGGTTGCTTTTGGCAAGATGGCCATTTTTACAATACTAATACCACCAATCATTGAGCATGGGAGATCTATCCATCTTCTGAGATCTTCAATTTCTTTCTTCAGAGACTTAAAGTTCTTATCACATGGACCTTTCACTTGCTTAGAGTCACATCAAGGTATTTTATATTACTTGTGACTATTGTGAAGGGTGTCATTTCTCTAATTTCTTTCTCAGCCTCTTTATCCTTTGAGTAGAAGAAAGCTACTTATTTGTTTGAGTCAATTTTATATTCAGCCACTTTGCTGAAGTTGTTTATCAGGTTTAGGAGTTCTCTGGTGGAACTTTTCAGGTCACTTAAGTATAGTATCATGTCATCTGCAAAAGGTGATATTTTGACTTCTACCTTTCCAATTTGTATCCCTTTGACCTCTTTTTGTTGTCTTACTGCTCTGGCTAGGACTTCGAGTACTATATTGAATAAGTAGGGAGAAAGTGGGCAGCCTTGTATAGTCCCTGATTTTAGTAGAATTGCTTCAAGTTTCTCTCCATTTAGTTTGGTATTGGCAACTGGTTTACTGTATATCGCTTTTACTATGTTCAGGTGTGGGCCTTGAATTCCTGATCTTTCCAAGACTTTTAACATGAAGGGGTGTTGAATTTTGTCAAATGCTTTCTCAGCATCTAATGAGATTATAATGTGAGTTTGTTTACATAATAGATTACATTAATGGATTTCCATATATTGAACCAACCCTGCATCTCTGGAATGAAGCCTACTTGTTCATGATGGTTGATCGTTTTGATGTGTTCTTGAATTTTGTTTGCGAGAATTGTACAGAGTATTTTTGAATCAATATTTGTAAGGGAAATTAATCTGAAGTTCTCTTTCTTTGTTGGATCTTTGTGTGGTTTAGGTATAAGCATAATTGTGGCTTCATAGAAGGAATTGCATAGTATTCCTTCTGTTTCTATTTTGGGGAATAGTTTGGACAGTATTGGTATTAGGTCTTCTATGAAGGTCTGACAGAATTCTCCACTAAACCCATCTGGTCCTGGGCTCTTTTTGGTCGGGAGACTTTTAATAATCGCTTCTATTTCTTTAAGAGTTATGGGACTATTTAGATGGTTTAACTGTTCCTGATTTAAATTTGATACCTGGTATCTGCCTAGAAAATTGTCCATTTTATCCAGATTTCCCAGTTCTGTTAAATATAGGCTTTTTTAGTAGGATATGGTGATTTTTTTAATTTCCTCAGATTCTATTGTTATCTCCCTTTTCATTTCTTATTTTATTGATTTGGATACTCTGTGCCCTCTGGTTAGTATGGCTAAGGGTTTATCTATCTTGTTGATTTTCTCAAAGAATCAGCTCCTGGTTTTGTTGATTCTTTGTATAGTTCCTTCTGTTTGTTCTTGGTTGATTTCAACCCTGAGTTTGATTATTTCCTGCTGTCTATTCCTCTTGGGTGTATTTGCTTCTTTTTGTTCTAGAGCTTTCAGGTGTGCTATCAAGCTGCTAGGGTATGTTCTCTCCAGCTTATTTTTGGAGACACTCAGAACTCTGAATTTTCCTCTTATCACTCCTTTCACTGTGTCCCATAAATTGGGGTGGCTTCATTTTCATTAACCATGTGTGGCTTCATTTTCATTAAATTCTAAAAAGTCTTTAATTCTTTCTTTATTTCTTCCTTGACCAAGTTATCATTGAGTAGAGCATTGTGCAGCTTCCATGTATATGTGGGCTTTCTGTCATTTTTCTTGTTATTAAAGACAAGCCTTAGTCCGTGGTGATCAGATAGGAAGCATGGGATTATTTCAATCTTCTTGTATCTGTTGAGATCCATTTTGTGGCCAATTATATGGTCAATTTTGGAGAAGGTGCCATGAGGTGCTGAGAAGTTATATTCTTTTGTTTTAGGATGAAATGTTCTAAATATTTGTTAAATCCATTTGATTCATAATTTCTGTTAGTTTCACTGTGTCTCTATTTGTTTCCATGATCTGTCCATTAATGAAAGTGGGGTATTGAAGTCTCCCACTATTCTTGTGTGAGGTACAATGTATGCTTTGAGCTTTAGTAAGGTTTCTTTTATGAATATAGGTGCCCTTGCATTTGGAGAATAGATATTCAGGAATGAGAGTTCATCTTGGTGGATTTTTCCTTTGATGAATATGAAGTGTCCTTCCTTAACTTTTTTGATAACTTCTTATTGAAAATCAATTTTATTTGATATTATAATGGCTACTCCAGCATGTTTCTTGGGACCATTTGCTTGGAAAATAGTTTTCTAGCCTTTTACTCTGAGGTAGTGTCTGTCTTTGTCACTGAAGTGTATTTCCTGTATGCAGCAAAATGCTGAGCCCTCTTTCCATATCCAGTCAGTTAGTCTCTGTATTTTTATTGAGAAATTGAGTCCATTGATGTTAAGAGATATTAAGAAGCAGTGATTGCTGTTTCCTGTCTTGGTGGTGGTGTTGGTGGTGGTGTTGGTGGTGGTGTTGGTGGTGGTGTTGGTGGTGGTGTTGGTGGTGGTGTTGGTGGTGGTGTTGGTGGTGGCAGTGGTGGTGTTGGTGGTGGTGTTGGTGGTGGTGTTGGTGGTGGTGTTGGTGGTGGTGTTGGTGGTGGTGTTGGTGTTGGCAGTGGTGGTGGTGTTGGTGGTGGTGTTGGTGGTGGTGGTGGTGGTGGTGTTGGCGGTGGCAGTGGTGGTGGTGTTGGTGGTGGTGTTGGTGGTGGTGTTGGTGGTGGTGTTGGCGGTGGCAGTGGTGGTGGTGTTGGTGGTGGTGTTGGTGGTGGTGTTGGTGGTGGTGTTGGTGGTGGCAGTGGTGGTGGTGTTAGAGGTGGAATTCTGTTTGTGTGGCTCTCTTGGGTTTTTTGCAAGATGACTACTTTCTTGCTTTTTCTAGGGTACAGTTTAACTCCTTATGTTGGAGTTTTCTATCTATTGTCCTTTGTAGGGCTAGATTTGTGGAAAGATATTGTATAAATTTTGTTTTTACCTAAAGTATTTTATTTTCTCCATCTATATTAATTGAGAGTTTTGCTGGATATAGTAGCCTGGGCTGGCATTTGTGTTCTCTTAGGGTCTGTACGACATCTGACCAGTATCTTCTGGCTTTCATAGTCTCTGGTGTGAAGTCTGGTGTAATTCTGATAGGTCTGCCTTTATATGTTACTTGACCTTTTTCCCTTACTACTTTTAATATTCTTTCTTTGTTTGGTGTTTTGACTATTATGTGACAGGAGGAATTCCTTTCCTGTCCTATCTATTTGGAGTTCTGTAGGCTTCTTGTATGTTTATGGGCATCTCTTTCTTTAGGTTAGGAAAGTTTTCTTTTATAATTTTGTCGAATATATTTACTGGCTCTTTAAGTTGGGAGTCTTCACTCTCTTCTATTCCTATTATCCTTAGGTTTGATCTTCTCCTTGTGTCCTGGATTTCCTGGATGTTTTGGGTTAGGAGCTTTTTGAGTTTTACATTATCTTTGATGGTTGTGTCAATGTTTTCTATGGAATCTTCTGCTCCGGAGTCTCTCTCTTCTATCTCTTGTATTCTGTTGGTGATGCTTGCGTCTATGACTCCTGATCTCTTTCCTAAGTTTTATTTCTCCAGGGTCGTCTCCCTTTGTGATTTCTTTATTGTTTCTATTTCCATTTTTAGATCCTGGATGGTTTTGTTCAATTCCTTCACCTGTTTGGTTGTGTTTTCCTGTAATTCTTTAAGGGATTTTTTGTGTTTCCTCTTTAAGGGCTTCTACTCATTTACCTGTGTTGTCCTGTATTTCTTTAAGGGACTTATTTATGTCCTTCTTAAAGTCCTCCATCACTGTCATGAGATGTGATATGTACTCATGATATGTACTCATTTATAAGTGGATATTAGCCATGAAGTACAGGATTACCCACACTACACTCCACAGACCCAAAAACAGCTAAACAAGAAGTAAGGCCAACTGCTTTATGACACGTAGTAGTGACCGCGCTTTATCAGAGCTGTTTTTAATGATGTTGCTCAGAATGTTTTCTTTCCAGATGATGATTGAGAAGCTAATTTAAAAAAAAAATGGTGCCAGGTACCACAAGAGTAACAGAACTGTGCTGTTTTCTCGGGTTTTGTTTTTTTACTTTTTTTTTTAATGGAGTGTGCTGGATGTCTCTACAGTTTTGTTCAGATGACTGCAGAACCTGGAAAAGCTGTTGCTGCTGTTGATGCATAACACACTGCTATTATTGGTCTTTTTATATAAATATAAATATATATATATACAGATTAAAAAAAAAGAAAGAAAGAAAACCAATCTGATCGGCGGTTCTGCGAATGAAACCTGAAGGTGATTCTGAAAAGGTAAACAAACTGCTTCCTCACCAACGAAATGAAACTAAAACTAAGTTGAAATCCCGTTATCCCCTGGTCAGAGTGGCTAGGAAAGGGTAAGTCCTGGTAGGTTACCGCAGCAGTCACGGAAGTCAGATTGAGGTTCTTCAGACAACTGTCGTTTAGAACTACCTTGTGATCACTTGGACTTCTGGATCTGTACCCAAAGGACTATGAGATATCACAGGACAGACATGTGTATGGCGGCAATGCTCACGGCATCCCAGTCTCGTGATCAGCCTAGGTATCCATAATCGATGAGCATCTGAAGGAGATGGGGTGTGCATGCCACAGAGGAGTGAGATTCAGCCGTAATAAACTAAAGCATCATGTGTGCAGAAAAACTGATTCAAGTACAAGTTCCCCTGTGAAGCGAAATAAGCCAGACTCAGAAAGGTGGATGCTGCAGGCTTTTTATCATTTGTGCATCCTACTTTTATACAGACTATATAGTTTATGAATGTATGTCACAAAGGCTGAAGTGAAGTTGTCTGGGAATTGAAGGCAACTAAAAACTGAAAAGGTAGGAGTGGGCGGAGCAAGATATGGGGTGAATACGGTGAAACAGCCTGATGTATGGTGGAACCCATCAACATATAATGAATATGTATGAAAATAAAAATGGAAGCATAATGGAAAAAAAAAGAAGTAAGGTCAAAACAAAAGTGACCAATCTCACTTAGAAGGGAGAATAACATGGCCATAGGAGGCAGATGAAGGGAAGAATGTGGGTAGGAGAGGGGATGGAGAGGAAGATGGGGCAGGGCAGGATCAAATGTGATGAGAGACAGAAGAGAAGGCCAGAGGGCAATGGAAGTCTACAGCTGGGGGTGGGGTGGGGTGTCAGAGAGTAGGAATCTCTAGGATGTCAGTGACCCGGAATAGGAGATACTCAGAGGAGTCAATGTGGGTGAGCTTAGCTGAGAAGAATAGCGATGGGGATATGGAACCTGAGGAGGCCACCCTCTGTAGCCAGACAGAACCCCCAGTGGAAGGATAGGGACACCAACAATGGAAGACAGCAACAGCAAGAAAACATGCCTAATGACATCCTTCTGCCAGCTAAGTTTTCCTCCTCAAGTTTCCAAAGCCTATCAAAATAATGCCATCAGTCCAGGACCAAACGTTTTGAAGATTGCCTATAGAACCAATCTTTGGTAACCCAGTTTCTTATATTCAGAAAATCCATTGACTTCCTACCTGGATACAGAGTGAAACTGAAAAAATAAAAGTCAAAGAGAAGTTCTTTTAAAAAGCAAAGAAGAGAAACAGATCACCATCAAAGACTGAAAACTGCCTCAACAGTAGTAGCAACAGGATCTAGAACAAAAGTAAGATAGTCAGTCTGGAGGATCCTCAGAAAATTGGACATTGAACTGCCTGAGGATCCAGCTATACCTCTCTTGGGCATATACCCAAAAGATGCCCCAACATATAAAAAAGACACGTGCTCCACTATGTTCATTGCAGCCTTATTTATAATAGAAGCTGGAAAGAACCCAGATGCCCTTCAACAGAGGAATGGATACAGAAAATGTGGTACATCTACACAATGGAATATTACTCAGCTATCAAAAACAACGAGTTTATGAAATTCGTAGGCAAATGGTTGGAACTGGAAAACATCATCCTGAGTGAGCTAACCCAATCACAGAAAGACATACATGGTATACACTCATTGATAAGTGGCTATTAGCCCAAATGCTTGAATTACCCTAGATGCCTAGAACAAATGAAACTCAAGACGGATGATCAAAATGTGAATGCTTCACTCCTTCTTTAAAAGGGGAACAAGAATACCCTTGGCAGGGAAGAGAGAGGCAAATATTAAAACAGAGACTGAAGGAACACCCATTCAGAGCCTGCCCCACATGTGGCCCATACATATATCCCAATTAGACAAGATGGATGAAGCAAAGAAGTGCAGACCGACAGGAGCTGGATGTAGATCGCTCCTGAGAGACACAGCTAGAATACAGCAAATACAGAGGCGAATGCCAGCAGCAAACCACTGAGCTGAGAATAGGACCCCCGTTGAAGGAATCAGAGAAAGAACTGGAAGATCTTGAAGGGGCTCGAGACCCCATATGTACAACAATGCTAAGCAACCAGAGCTTCCAGGGACTAAGCCACTACCTAAAGACTATACATGGACTGACCCTGGACTCTGACCTCATAGGTAGCAATGAATATCCTAGCAAGAGCACCAGTGGAAGGAGAAGCCCTGGGTCCTGCTAAGACTGAACCCCCAGTGAACTAGACTGGTGGGGGGAGGGCGGCAATGGGGGGAGGGTTGGGAGGGGAACACCCATAAGGAAGGGGAGGGGGGAGGGGGATGTTTGCCCGGAAACCGGGAAAGGGAATAACACTCGAAATGTATATAAGAAATACTCAAGTTAATAAAAAAAAAAAAGAAATGGAAAAAAAAGTAAGATAGTATGTTCAAACACTAACAGATGCACTTCAATCAAGAATCATAGATCCATATATATATATATATATATTAAGATTATAACTGAAAAAGTCATCTCTAAGCCAGCAAAACCTCAGAACACAATAAGCACATTCCAATAAGACAAAAATACATGAGGAAGAGAGGAAAATAATATAAAATTAAGGTCAAACTAAAATCCTGTGTGACTATAGCTTACAATTTGAAAACAATGAGTGCCCCAATATACTGATACTATATGGAAAGAAGAAATTAGGGTAACTTTTAAACTTTCTAAATTAAATATACACCTTTTAATTCTAGGGTAACCACTAAAGAAATTAAGTGCCTAATAATTAGCTGTAGAGGTTAGGGAAGGGTAGAATAAAGAAAGCAGAAGTACAGATGGAGAGATGGTTCACAATCACCTATAACTCCTGTTCCAGGTGGTCTGAGGCCATCTCCTGAACTCCACAGGCACAAGGCACATGTGTGGTGGAATCCAGTCAATTCCAAAGAAGATTAGAGAGAAGAAATGGGAAGGAGGGGTTCTGGAGTTCAAATGAGATGGTAGAGTTAAATTCAAATGTTCCACATAAGCACTCATAATTAAGATAATTGAACTAAATTATTTATTTAATAGACCAAGATTATCAGAATAAATAAGGAAAAATTCATGTGTGAACTGTTTACATAAAATATTCCTAATTGAGTATGATAGTACATACCTTTAATCCAAGAATTTGAGAGGCAGAGGAAGGTGGATCTCAACGAGTTTGAGGTCAGCTTGATCTATATAGTGAGTTCCTGGCTGTATAGAGAAATCCTATCTCATAACCAAACAAAAAGAAGATATTAGTACTTGAACAGTAAACTTAGATGTAGGTAAGTTTAAAGTTGTGTACATTGTAGCACATTTAAAACATTTTTAAAGGATTGGAAAAGTTACACTAAACTATCAAAGCAAGAAATAAATTGTTGTTGATTAAATATTACTAATTTAATGTGAATGTTTAAGTATATATAATTTTAATATTCCAATTGTAAGTATCCATAGAGTTGTAGAAGCCTTGTTTATATTGATAACATGTTTAAGCACTAGAAATAAATTTCTAAACTTGAACATATTTAGTAACAGTTTCAAAGTATGTGAATTGAGAAACATTCAATGAACTTTTCAATGAAAACTTCACCATCATGCTATTATAAAAACATATATCTTAAGAAATAATAGGTCAAGTGATAATTCTCGATACAGGATATATGAACACCATAACTGGTGAGCTTAACCTGGAGGACCCGATAAAACACCAGTGGAAACTGGACCACATACATTCCTTTGAAAACCACATAGATCATTCATCCAGAATGGCTACAGTAAAGGTCACCAAGTCTCAACACACTTTGATAAGTCACCATCACGCAGACTACATCTTTTGATCATGATAAATGGAAAATTTTCAGTCACAGTTTTTGAGCATTTGCAAACCATGAACCAGTAAAGCCGATATTAACCTGAAAACCACATGAGGTATGGATAGCTATAGAGACACTGCTTTATTCAGTTAGGTGGGATTTAGCGGCCTCAATAAATCAACCCCCTTTTCGGACATGAATTTAGAAATAAGTAAGAGATGACTTGAAAACTCAGAAAGTGATACATTTTCCTGAAAGTTAAATTATCATTTTATTTTAAAAGTTTTTAGTAGAACGTGGCTTCAGGGCTGGTCTGAGCTGCAATCTCAAACCTACGACGAGATGGTATCCATAGGAGCTGTGTCTCCTCCTCCTCCTCCCCACTCACTGCACAGTCAAGAGCAAGCCAACACACTCAACCCGCACAATAGACAAATCCATAGAGCAGGCAGATATGCACATACCCAGTTGACATACTCCCAAACTCACTAATCAGAACAGTCCTTTCTTTCATAGGAGAGGAAGGTGTGTGTGGTAAAGAGACAGAGAGCTTTCTTCTTTCTACATACCTTCCACATGGAAACACAGAAGATGATTGATGAGAACCTCCCTAACAGTAAGGAGGACTCTTGTGATTTTTGTGCTGGTGAAGAATGCAAAGAAAAGACATTTCTTGGCATCATTACCTCCTTCTTGGAACTGAGCTGTGATGTTGAGTTCACATTGCATTTTAGCCTTCATAACAAGAACAATCTGCTCCTCTATAGTGATGGTGCCATCAGAATCCAGCTGTGGAAGCAAAGGACACACCATCATCCCCCATCATCTTAAAGGTAGGATAGCGCCCTCCTGATGATGAGATATTCCCAATCAAGCTAACAGAAACAGTCCCCCGTCAGAATACACTATTGTGATTCAAATATCCACTGTCTTCCATAGGCCCGTGAACTAAAGAAGGCTAGGTCCCAGATGATGGTGCCACTTGGGGACACTTTAGAACTTAACAGATGGGGTAGAGCTGAAAGAATTAGTTGGTCACCCAAGGTGGGTCCTTAGGAGTATATTATCTATATAACTACTTCCTAACTCATCCCTGCTTCCTAGTCTGCCGTGAAGTGAACATCTCAAAACAACCACAGGGTTGTGGTGTCGTGCTGTTTTACCAGATTGCACAGGATTTAAGCAACCATGCAAACCAAGCCATTTGAGACTGTGAGCCAAGATAAATCAGTCCTCTCTTAAGTGTGTTCTGTCTGGTGCTTGATCACAGTAATAAAAGGATAACTAATTCATATATCAACGCTTTTTTGAAAATTTTAAATGTGCCACCAGAAAACATAAGGAAACTCTAAACTGTAATTAAAAATTCATGTAACTAGAATAAATAATAAACAGTGAAAATACCTAGTACATTATCAGGACATAATACATCACTAATTCTTTCACAGCATGGCAGTTATGTTACATAGAAATAGAAGCTCTATCATAAAAATTATCAGTGAAAGCTGGATACAACATGCAACATGACTTTGGGTTTATTTGTCTATGAAAGAAATAGGTTACTCTAAATGATATCTACCTCCTTGCCTTAAAACTGGGGACTTTCTAATGGTAATATATGCACCCATGTATCCCTTATCCATCTCATCCTTATTTATTACTTTCATATGAAAATAACATGCTTTATGAAGGAAGAAGAGCACATACTATCAAGGACACAGAGTACATTTATGCAAGCGCCGTTCCTCACCTCAGAGTGACATGAAACTGATAGTGTAGCTAAAACATAGGCACGAAGCTTCCTCCTCAGTGTCTATAACTTGCATCCACAACAAAGTGCTACATTTAATAAAACAGGCAGTCATTTGTTCTGGGCAGTTGTGACCATTTGTGACTTGAAATAAAATTGAATTCCAGTGTCAGAGACCTAAAGTCTAAGAGAAACCCCTATTTGACAGCTCTTAGTGTTTTATGTTCCAGCATCTCATCAAAATACACAGCATAATGCATGATGTTTTCTTAGGCTTCTGCACTTCCTCATTTTTAATTATCTTCACAGTTGTGAGAAGCATTGATTGGGTATTTTACATAAAGTCCTTAGTTATGATGTATCCAGTTTTTGATTGAGACTGGCTTGAAGTAACATATTTAGAAATGGAAGACCACAGAAGTGAGGCACCGCTCATAAAGCACCATAGCAACAGCACCTAGAATCAATATGCTTCATTGTTGAAGTTAACCTAGATCTTTCCTTTGATCTTTATTCAAACATTAAAAACGTAAAGCTGATGTTCATAGCTTTCAACCTATATACAGAAAGAAGTAGGTTATAGGTCATATTTGGATGTCAGACAATAGCTTCTCAATTTATGTTTAAGTGAATGAAGTTTTAAAATAAAGTTTGAGAATTTAAATTATCTTAACTTAAAATTACCTTTATGCACTGCCTTCACTGCCTGATGAAAGATACAAAATATATAAGAAAATAGGTATTTTCAATGGCTGTTGCCTAGGGAATAGTTAGGGCAATGCTTCAGGACATGCACCTGTGTAAGATGTACTACTCCATCACCATTTATATCACAAATGTAATCTGTAGAGTGAATGCACGTTTGGTTTTAGTTGTGAAATTACTCAAGGTAGCTAATTAGATAAAATTGATAAGTAAAAATGTTTCAGTACTAGAACACTTCAGAAATGTGAAAATGATATATGATCAAACTCATCAATACTTTACATTCCCCATGTAAACCATTTTCAAAACTAGTATATCAACATTAATGCTGCTATTTAAGTGTGGTTCTTATGCTACTGAATCCCATGTTGACCTAATTTACTTTACCATTTGCAAGTGCTGGTTTCTTAGATACTCTCACTCCTAAAAGCCCATTTTTTTTCTGAACACCAGGGATATCTGACTGTATTCGGAGGCTGTCACCTGATGGCTTAGTTCTTAAAGTTTCTATAACAATTACTTCTCTGCAGCTACACCTGGAACAGTGTTGACAGCATCACAGAGTAGCATGCTCAAGACAGCTCAAGAGCCAAAACAGTGGCCCTCAGTTCATTTGCCATAATCTAACAATTTCAAGTTATCAGCCCCTCTCTCTCTCTCTGTCTCTCTGTCTCTCTGTCTCTGTCTCTCTCTCTGTGTATCTGTGTGTAAGAGAGTTTTAATATATAAAATCTTACATATCATATAACTAAAAGTATATATTAGCTTAACATTAACATAGATAGATAATAAATGGAGATGTAAACCATTTTTGTCTTGGACTCAGATTTAGGCAAAAAGAAAATGTATGGGTAGCCCAAAGAAATCTGAGTCCTTTATTATGTCAGAGCTCAAAACCTTCTACTGTTGCTCTGGGAAAAAATGAAATGCAGCGGTTAGACACATGCCTGTTGCAACCCAGTTACTTTGTGGAAAGATATGGACTCCCAAGAGGACTTTATGGAGCTCCTTCTGTTACTCATGGTGATTACTGATATGCTCTATGACCATGAAGTTCGTCCCATTTGGAAATGACAGTCAATAGGTACTAATATACAAACAATGTTGACCTAATTTTAGACATGGTAAATTGTCAAGGAGATCATTTCCTTCAGGCAGTTAGCTCACAGAATTTGAGATTACAGAATCAGGGTGTGGGCCAAATTATAGATGGGCACATAATAGCATCAATGGCCAATGGCCAAGCCATTTGTCACTAGTGCTACCCTGAAGCAACACATCTGCCATCAAGCACAGTTGTGCCATCCTAGGGGAAAGTAGAGACTAGGAAAACTAACATGGCTGATATCAATAAGAAATGAGAAGGTCAATTTTGAAAGCAATTAGTTAAAATCATTATTAATAATATAGTCACCAAACTATAAACTTGTATACAATAATGAAAATTCTGTACACCCACCATAGTAACAACTATGTGTGTTGATTAAGAACAGAAGAAAAACTTAGCATAAGAACTTGAAAATTAAATAGTCTTCTACAGTCTTTGAAAAAAACTAAAAGAAGCCAGTAAGGCTAGAGAGATCACTCAAAGTGCTTACTAGGCAATTGGGATGCCTGAGTTTGAATACCAGCACCGAGGCAACAAGAGAGGTATCCTATTCACACCTGCAACCATGGCTCTGAGTAGGGAAGGACCACCCCTGGGACTTGCCGGCTTTTGACCCAGAAGAGACAATGAAAGACCTGAGTCTAAGGAAACTCTGCTTCAAATAAAGAATCATAAAGGGCAGCTGACATCTAGAGGTTGAAAGATAGAGTTTTAAATTAGCTCAAAACTCAGCAACAGGATCTGACTCAGGAAGACAGATTGTTAAAAATTCAGGAGAAGTGGTTCAGACTCACTGACCCTCCCACTTATCACCGGATGTGAGTAAATGAGTAATGGGTTCTGTTCTGCCCCTGTGATGTTTGTTCAAGCCCCCATTGTGCCCTCCGGCCATTGTGTCCTGCAGAGAGTATTCCAGGAAACCTGCCAGCCACGCCTAACCAGATGTGTTTCAGAGGCAGATCCTCATCAACTCTGACAAACATTTACCCTAAAGGACAATCAAGATCTGTTTTCAGGAGAATGCTTGACCTTTCCCCTGATTTAAACCCTAGAGTCTTAAGAACAGTCCTGTGATTTTGAGAGTTTCCCCTTGTGACATTTTTGGTATTTCCTTTTGACATCCCCTCATCTCCTGGAGCTTGTGACTTCTTCCTTTAAAAAGCCCTTCTCCCAGCCACTCGGGGTTGACACCTCTGTCTCCTGCGTGGCATATGTGTCGACCTGGAGATCTCCATAATAGATCTCCGTAATAGATCTCCGTAATAAACCTCACCTTTGTGTATTACATCCAAAATGGTCTCTTTGTGTCTGGGGTCTGCTACTTCCTGAGACTTGAGTAAGGGTCTCCCTTCGGGGATCTTTCAAGGTGTAGCCAGAGGCATGCATCTCCCCACACATGTAGGTATACACTCAACAAAGACATAACACAGAGAGAGAGAGAGAGAGAGAGAGAGAGAGAGAGAGAGAGAGAGAGAGAGAGAAAGTAAGTACATAGATTATTTTTAATGCTGAACACAGGAGTGATGCCTTAGTTCCCACATTTTCCAATATAAGGATATGACTATCAGCCTTTGTGAGTGAAAGGAAAGAAGTCAAACAGAAATTATTCTTAGAATAGATCAGATGTCTAAGCAATTTAGTCAACAGTTCTGGGAAAAAGCGAAGGATTCTAAAAGAGAAAATCTATGTGTTGTCAGCAAAGTCAGATCCAAATGAGGGTAAAATGTTACACTGGCCAATATTGTAAAGTATAAGTGTTATTTGTGACCCAGACTTTTATACAGACTGAGAGAGAATACACAAGAGGTAGCAATTTGAGAATAAGACACGGGTTGGTTTCATCTCCCCTCCTACTGAACTGTCATCACTACAAATTTGTTTATGGCATTGACTCAAATTTAGAAGCATCTTTTTAAATATTAAACCTGATCTTTTGGGAAACATGGTCCAGTGTTTGACTTTGTCTCCAGGGATTCTCCCAGACTGGAGTATGAGAGGCACTCAGGGCACCTGCTGAGTTGAACTTTCATGAGTTGGCATTTGTATTTTATTAGGAAGGTACTCTCAGATTTCCAGAATCTACACAAAAAGCAAATATGATTTTGGTTTTAAATCATTGGTAAATTAAGATGCCAGCAGCCAATAGCTGGGGAGGACAGAGAAAGGAGAGATTTTAGGATTCCTGGACTTGGGGATGGCAAGAGAAGGAAGTGATCTCCACCATGCTTTAGGAGAGTGTGGAGAGAGGAGAGACACAGAGGTGTAGAGAAGCAAGGAGAGCGCCCTGGGCTCTGATCCAAGAAAGAACAACCCAGAGGGCTGCACAAATGGGTCCTGAGCTGCCAAGGGGAAACATAGGAATTAGAAGTGTACTGGCTGGTTTTATGTATCAACTTGACACAAGCTGGAGTTATTACAGAGAAAGGATCCTCCCTTGAGGAAATGCCTCCATAGGTTGCAGCTGTAAGGCATTTTCTCAATTAGTAATCAAGTGGGGAGGGCCTCTTGTGGGTGGTACCAACCCTGGAGGTAGTCTTGGGTTCTATAAGAAAGCAAGCTGAGCAAGCCAGGGGAAGCAAGCCAGTGAATAACATCCCCTCCATGGTCTCTGCATCAGCTTCTTGACCTGCTTGAGTTGTGACTTCCTTTAGTTATGAACAGCAATGTGGAAGTGTAAGCTGAATAAATCCTTTCCTCCCCAATTTGCTTCTTGGTCATGATGTGTGCAGAAATAGAAACCCTGGCTAAAACAAATTGGTACCGGGAGTGGGGTATTCCTGTGAAAACATGGCCATGTTTGGGGGAGAACTGTGGAAGGACTTTGGAACTTTGGGCTAGAAGAGCCATTGGGTGTTAAGAGCTCTATGGGATGATCTGTAAGAGTTTGGAAGATAGCATTGAGAACAGTACAACAATGGAGGCCTAGCTTGTGAAATTTCAGAGGGAAGATTAAAGACTTTTATCAGGGCTGTTGCTCCTTTTGATTGTGAAAAGAAGAGATTGTGATTAAGAAGAGACCAGCATCATTGCGGTGAAATCTTCCGGGAAGTGTTTTCTGAAAGCACAAAGAGTCTGTGTTCCAGAGATAGCCAAGGTTGTGCTATGGCTGGACTTGGTAATGTGTAAGAGTAACCCAGGTGGTACTAGGCTTAAAGGCATGAAAGGGTCATGAAGAGCAGCTGAGTCTCGGCACTGTGAGAGGCCATGGAAGGCCATTGGTGAAAGTGCCACCTCAGTTGCAAACGACTCAGTTGCCCAGGACTGAAGAAGTCATGCAGAGGAGTTGAGGTTTGACACCATGAAGAGAGCCTGTGAGAGGCTATTGGTGAAGCCTAGTTGCAGAGGAGGGCAACAGTATTTTGGAGATGTCAGTACCATGAGATGACCACCAAGAACAGCAGCAGCAGTGGAGTACAGGCATCTGGACCCGAGAAGATGAGAGAGAGAGAGAGAGAGAGAGAGAGAGAGAGAGAGAGAGAGAGAGAGAGAGAGAGAGAGAGAGAGAGAGAGAGAGAGAGAGAGAGACCCAGAGTGGTAACAAGAAAAAGAAAGAGAAAAGACAAACCAGTGTTCTTGCTGATGACCAACTCAACTGAGGCCAGAGACAGGAAAGTAAACAGTGTGTGGGTGTTGCCTGGGAATGTTAGAGATTTAGTTCCAAGAAATTGAGAAAATGGCTCAGAAATTAAAAATAATTTGATATATTACCAAGAAAACTCAAAGTATAGCTCCCTTCCATCTCTGCCTCTGGGCTACTAAGCTGTAGAGATGGCCCAGAGTTAGCATAGCCATTGGGAAATCCACCAGAATCTGCCCCCCGCCCCCCAGGGTCACCAGTTTTCCTTGTAAACAGAAGTTACCAGGCAAGAGTTCTGGTTGTTGATGGGAGGATTAAAGAAACCCAAAACACAAACAAAAACCAAAAATAAAAAAAAAAATTCCCCTGCCTAACTGCAACTGAGCTTATAGCAATCTGCACAATGGGGAGATAATCAGCAGTCACACTTCTGCTTGATCTTGCTAAAAAGAGTGCCCTAGCTGCTCACATCCTAGGGCTCTCCTCATGGCTCTATCTACCAGTGATGCCTCCTTGATACTTCCATCTCTTACAGCGCCCCCCAGAGGCTGAGGTGCACAGTACACAGTGACCACATGTGCTGATTTGTCCTCTCTCTTCCTTATTTCCCACTCACATTTCGCTATCCCCCACATGTGTTATGTGAGACATACATTTTTATCTGAACGTGTTTATACAGCGTGCATTACTGCTTTCCATTATATGTGTTTTAACATATGTAAATGGTATTTCCTCATTCGCCCATGGCTTCTCTGTCACATCTCCTGCTTTGTAACATCAAACTGGTGAGGGCACATTTAACCCCATTGCTTCTTGCTATGCACAGTGCTCCATTATGAACATTCAGGCTGTGCCCAATTCTAAAGCAGCATAGTCCTGCTTTGGTGCTCCTTATAGACCAAAATGTGAAATTCTACGGGCTACAACATATCAGGAGTGAGCATTACTGGACAGAGGGACTATGGGCACAGAAATTAGCTGAGCTGTGCTACCTTGCCCTCCACAATGGGAGCTCACAGCAGGGGATGGGAGCTCTGAAAGCCAGACTGTAAATGCTTTAAGGACAGCTATCTGCATTTGTACATTCTCTGACATTTCTCAGCCACTTTCCTCATGTATAAAAATGTAAGTAATGACAGCACCTGTCTTATGGAGTTCTTGTGGGAATTAAATGGGAGACAAAAAATACTATTATTGGACATTTAGTGACTGAGGAAATGGAGTCGTGGACTATTGTATTTTGACCTGCCAGGAGACTGCATCTTCAGGGTAGGTCAATAGAGTTCACAGACCCCTGTCTCACTGCACAAGAGGGGACAATTAAAATACAGAGAACCAGGTATGTGCACGAGGATTTACTGCAGGCAGACAGATATGAATGCAGCTCTCCAAGTTCCTGAGGCTGTTCTCCCTCCTTCTGACCCCTAAGAACGCCCACAGCAATGCTAGCACCCCATTCAGAGCGGCCACAATAAATAAATAAATAAATAAATAAATAAATAAATAAATAAATAAATAAATAAATAGAAACAGCACATTGGTCTCTGCTCACACCGTGTACTGTACAGGCTTACATACTTCCTTCCATGGAATGAGCTACTTTGGAAGTTTTGTCTAGACTCCATGATCTTCTATATCCACTTCACAGAATGAACGCTGTGCACAGTCTGACCTAGAGCCAGCATCACATATGAACGCTCTCCTGTTCCTGGTCCTTTCATTTTCCACAGACACCACTCCCTCCCTCAACAAGCCTTACTCCCCTATCTTCATCTCAAAGTCTCTTTCCTGAGAGCTCACTGGCATAGAAGAGGAAACAAAGTCATGTGATCATCTGGCTTTAAGACATGCACTGCCAGACTCTGTAATGACATCAGGGTACGAATGCATGGGTACTGAATTGTGCCTTCAAACAAGACTAGTTCTTTACAAAACCCATAGCCATCTTCATAAGAATTGATGAGCCCTGGTCTATGGTTCCTACTTTGTGATGTGAGCCAATGTCAATTGACTATTAAACATCTATTCTATACCAGTTCATTCTTTTTAGATGATTCTTATTTGGTATTTTTTCAATGTCTTATAATTTTTAAATATATGCATAGCTAGAAATATATTCATCATTCATTTTTTTTCAAAAACACCTCATCACTTATGCTTTAGCTAATAGAATCAATAGGTAACACTTGGATAAATAATACCCACAGTGCATTTCATCTCTATAATTCTTCCAAGTAACTAATGAAATTTCAGTGTATGACAACCACAAACTAAAGTAATAAGCTGAGTTACCAAATTTTTACTTTAAAATAGTTCAATATAGTTCTTTTAAGATGAAAACCCGAAAGTCAGAGGACATATAAATATGTTTAAAACTACAGTTTTTCTTTAAAGATTAAAAAATTAGTATATGATGTCATCACACTGCAGGCTATGAAAATTTGAATTCCTACACACACACACACACACACACACACACACAAACACACACACACACACACACACACTGAGAAGGGAAAGAAAAAAAAGACATCAAAATCAGTGTTAAAAAATAATTCCCAACCAGGAGGAATTTCAGCACCCAAAGACATCTGGCAATATCTGCAAATATTTGCTACTGTAAGGGCCAAGGGGGTGCCACTGGCCTCTAGTGGACAGAGTACAGAGCCTCTGCTGGATGTCCTGTCACCACAGGAGACAACCCCAAAAGAAATGGGTATGTGGCCCAAAAAGGCTGTAGTGCCCAGGCTGAAGGTCCTACTTGTTTTATTGAAAGCGAAAGGCAATTGAAACAATCTGCTCATGACTTCACAGTGATTTGTTTATTCGTTGTGCTAACTAACATCGTGAATTTCTTGAAAGCAACCTAGAATACTGAGTAAAAAGAAATGGTCAGAGCAGATCTGCTTACACAGGTAGGTAGTGGTTTTAACATAGTTTCCAAGGACTCATGAGACAGAAATGTAGACGACACCATAGAGATCACCAGGGTTCTATAACTCTAATGGAAATGTGTCATCCAATCTAGAAGGCTTTTCCTCACACATGTGTGCTCCTTCTGCTGTTTTAGGAGCGTCTTTCAAACTTAAGAGAACCTATTTTTAAGCACCCATTGTATGATACACTACTCATTCGTTTTTCATAACACAATAAGTCTGCATGAAATGCCCTGATCCTGCTAAGTAAGATTAGCATTTCTCAGGAAAGATACTTCCTAAAATTACCTTCTGATTCTATGTAGTTACTACTAAGGAAGATTGGGATTTTCTTCAACTGTATCTTTTGAATGATGATTAAAATTTAATTTGGTCATTTAAAGATAAGACATCATGTTAAGTACCACCGGAACACAGTCATGGGTGCTTTTAACTTTGTGGAAGGAATTTTTTAAAAACCAGTTGAATCTTTATTTGGCGGTCAATGTGCGCCCTCTATCGAACCGGACATATATAACCTCGAATATGCTTTAAACCACAGGACTCAAACCACAGAACACACACCACTGCAAGTATCTTTCCAGTTCGTTTGAAAAATGAATAAATAAATAAAACGATGAGCCTTACATATTCTACAACTTCAAAATTTGAGGATGAATTGTTCCGTGCACATTAAAGAGACCCATTGTGAAAGAACTCCCAGAAAACCCCTAAGCGACAGTGGCAATAAGAAAATTACAACCACTGCTATTCAACGTTAAGACCCGAGCTGTATTTAACGAGGTATTATTCTGTCTAGCTCCTTTGCTTAAATGCATGCTTCTGTATCAGAGAGAGAAACAGTTACACTTTTACGCTGTACCATCGATTCAAGAAGTTTTACGCTCTCAAATCCGATGGTGGATTGACAACAAACAATGTAGTGGTTGAAGCGAGTACCCTGGGGATTATATGGAAGAACAAAGTTCTTCCCCTTCCAGCTGTGCACTCCCGGATCCCTGAACGCCAGATGCTGGTCCGACGCCCTGAGCTGGGACCTCCCGCCTAAAGAGGATGTGGACGTGTGTAGTGCGGCGCGCCCTGAGCTTGCATCTCCGGCTGGGGAAGCAGGCTCCGGTACCCCAGCTCTTACCTGCGCTCCAACCAGGAGACAGCTACGGAGAATCAGCCATCCACAGATGTAGGGTAAAGCCTCCAGCCAGGGCATGTCCAAACCCTCCTAAGGCACAAGCAGTCGGTATCCCAGACTAGCTTACTTATCCAGTATGGACCAAACTTGTGATGGGGAGCGAGGCGCCGCTGGGCAGCTGGAGGCACAACCAGGACTCTCGGGGGTCTGGCTGCCTGCGCCCGGAGTCTGGGAATCCCGGTCCTGAGGGCTCTGGGTGGTCCCGCCTTCTACGGAGGACAGCTGCGGAGGACCCGGGCGAATCTTTTAGCAGTCACTCAGTCTGCAACCCAGGAGCTCAGATGCCTTGCGATCCCTGCAGCCAGGCTTGACTCTTGATGTGTTTGCTTCGCTGCACTGGGTTCTGAGTCCTCAGAGGAGTGGCCCAAAACTTTCCTCCTACCCAGATGCGCACTGACCATCTGCCACCAAGACGCCAGTGTGACAAAGGCTTCCGAGGCCTGTAGGGTCAGTCTCTGCAGCTACTCACTGCACAAGTTCTCTGATTCATTTTCTCCTCACTACAATGATATGCCCAGAGTAGGGAGGGATGGAGGCTGGTAGGTATGGGAGGGGTGGTGAATTCTGTGTGTGTGTGTGTGTGTGTGTGTGTGTGTGTGTGTGTGTGTGTGTGTGTGTGTTTTCCACACACATTACTAATGAGAAATAGCATTTTGACGAGAAAAGGACTCAGTTCTGAGAAAGTTCATAGTCCCAAACAAATGTTTCAGTTATTTCTAGCAACGTTTTGTTGAGTTGTTGACTTTTTGTTTGGTTTGTTTTGCGTTTTTCTTTTTCTTTTTTCTTTTTTCTTTTTTTTTTGGGGGGGGAAGGGGTCTTTTGGTAGTCTCTAATCAGGACGGAATGGTGCAGTAAAATGCAGCTCCTTTCCTTCGAGCTCACCGAAGCACTGTCATAATTGTCCTCAAACACGGTTTTTTGTGTCGATCAATCATCAAATATTGCTTTCAATCACTTCAATGCAGCTCTCAGGAAGGTGTGCTCAAAACAAAGGCAAATACTCCCAAAATCTTTAGCTTCTTGCACTCGCTTTGATGGTAATTTTGTTCTGCGGAGTTGATGGTCAACTCCCAAAGGAGATGCTCAGTTAAGTGTATTTATTATGGTTAATACTGGTGGTGGTGGTGGTGGCGGTGGTGGTGGTGGTGGTGGTTGTGACAACTTAATCTATGAATGGGCAAAGGACCATGGTGAACAGAAGAATCTTTTCTATATTTGCAATATTCTGTATAACTGCTGCTATGGTTGTACACCTTTATTCTCACCTTAACTTTTAATATTTTAATCGATGACAAGTGTTTTTTTTTCTTTCTAGTGTATCTTAATCTATCAGTGTTTTGTTTTGCAATGTTATGGATCAAATCAGGGCCTCCAGATGCGAGGTAAGAGTCTACCACTGAGCTAACTCACCACTTTATAGTTTCTTCTATTGATTTTATGCCAAAATATTGCATACTTGGTTTTTGCATAAACTGGAAAATGTAGAATCTTTTCATCAAACATTGTTTCTCACTCTTTTGTACCATTTATAATTTTTTGATTAGCTTATTTAAAGTATTCAATTTAATGGCAATTTAACAGGTTCTCTAAGTACTTAGTATCCATGTAAAACTCCTACTGTCCTACATTGGACACCAAAAATTTTTCTACATAAAAATGTAACATTTTTGAAATAACAAAATAGTTTCTCATTGACCAAAATACAAGTGACCACACACACACACACACACACACACACACACACACACACACACACACACACACCGAGATTAAACTCAAGGAAGTGGAAACATGCTTCTTCAAAAAATTTCATCCTCTTCGAGAAGATTTTTTTTAAGTCATAGAATAAAATATGTCTCTAAGTAGTCAGACTACAAAGGGGCAAGAAGTCTTCCAGAAGATTCTGCTATTTCAGTAAAGTGGGGAGATTTTCTGTAAGATTATGGTGCCAACTTCTTTAAAGCTCTTAGGGCAATGGGAGCCAGCGGTGCATGAAGCCCACTTTTATCTTGTCACCACAAATGCTAGTGCAGACCTGTGGTCTACTGCACACAGCTCTGGCTTCTCCATCTATGGTTCCGCTCTTCACAAGTCAGGATTTTCTAAGCAGCAAAATGCAAATAACCTGGAGGCTCTGGAGAATAAAAAAAAAAGGCAGCTTTTTAAAAAGAACCTATCAGACTAATGAATAAATACAGCATCATTTATTAGAGAATCTATCTCTTGTATAGGTGTGCATGCATATTCATTTATGTGAGGATGACTCCTTCTCCTCATGCATGTGTGTGTGTGTGTGTGTGTGTGTGTGTATGAGAGAGAGAGAGAGAGAGAGAGAGAGAGAGAGAGAGTTTTCTTGTTGTATTTGTTTGAAACAAAGTCTCTCATTTGCCTGGAGCTCACCAAGAAGGCCAAACTGGCTGGGTAACCAGCTGTAAGGACACACATGTCTCCTATCTCCTGAGCACTGGGATCTCAAGTACACACCATCCCTCCCAGACCTTTCCACATGAGCTCTGGGGGTTGTCATGCTTCCTTTAGCCAGCCAAACTGTCTTCTTAGCCGAAGAATCTATCTTTTTAATGGGGAAGATATTTCGAAGGATAAAAGTTTGATAGCACCCTCTAAATCCCAACTGCAGCTCCCTAGAAGGGTTAAGTGGGATTTGCAGCTGAGTGAGCAGAGCCTCTTGCCATTTACCCAGAGGGATCCCATTCATCAATCCCAGATGTCAAAGACCTCTAGCAAATAGCTTGCCAGTTCCCTCACTGTAATATCTGAGCCTTTGTCCTGGAGGTTCTCTGCCTGGAGCTCTGGAAAAAGACAACAGCAACAAAAAGCAGGGTGAATCCTAGGCACTTAAAAGAAGGAATGGGCCAGGTCTATCTATCTGTAAGGAAAGGGGGCTCCACAAGGAAAATGCTTCTGTCTAGAGTCCATACTGATGTGAGTAGCTCACAGGCAAATGCCTTTTTCTCATCTGGAAAGGTGGCCATCAAAAATGACTGCCTGCTTCACCATGCAGTTACCCAGATGGCAGCAAGCTTACTGTCTGTCAATACCTTCGTACAGCCTATCAAATACAACTTATAATTAGCAATTTACCAAGCCTATTATAAAATACTCAGTAATTAACTTGTAGCTTTAGAAAACATAATGAAAAGGAAGCCATAGCAAATCTTAAAGTTTCTCTGTTGGGGATTAAAGGACATAACTAATAAACACAGAGCCCAACTCAGCCAAGATAAAGCCTGAGGAAAATTAAAAAGTTAGACAAGTGTGCATTTGGCAGTCCTCCCTTCAATCCATAGTTGCCCTAACTTGTGAAATAACAAAAGTCTTGGATTTGTTTCTTGAATATTTATGTAAGAAATCTCTTGTTACTGGTTAACAAGCCATCTGATACCTCAAGCTGGCTCCCCTCAGAAGGCCTTGCTTCCCCTTCATTCTCCATCTATAGTTTTCAAGTATGTCCTCCAAATCCTCCAACACACACCTCACTGTGAGAGCTGGTGGTCTAAGTCTCCTCCCCATCTGAGCTCTAAGATTGCTCAGACTTGAAACTGCAGTAGAGTTTAGCCCAGCCATACGAAAACCATCAGCTTCCAACTTGAACCTTTAGGATCCACTTTCATGATGGGTCTTTCATGACCATGCTGCAAGGAAATGGAAAATGTCCACAGAGAAACCAAATAGAGACAACCAACATTCTCATATGTCCATCCTAATATGGAGATGTGTGGATCTCTAGCCACACATCACTAGCACCAATCCATTAGCCACAGAACAGCCCTATTAGAAGTGAATCTCTGTGGCCTAGAGAGTTTACTCCAAGGTTGAGAGCACTGGCTGTTCTTCCATAGGAAGGGTTCAGTACCCAGTACCCATAGTTCACATCATCTATAACTCCCCTGTAGGAGATACAGAACCCTTTTCTGGCCTCTGGGAGCAGCAGGCACAAATTTGGTACATATCCATACATGCAAGCAAACATCCATTCATATGAAATGACTCAAAATGAAAGGAAATAGATCCTCTAGTTCAAACTGAACAGCCTCAGCTAATGCCAGAGGAAGCATCAGTTCTGCTCGAATCATAGACTTTTGAGCCCCGTGAAGTTTGGAGGTTGTGTGTTAGACAGCAGAGGTGACTAGTTGCTGTCCACCACCAAACTCCTCATGGTATGAAGAGCCTATCTGTCTTCTAATATAGACCATGAGAATAATGTGGTTTCCTAATCGTTACACCACCTGCAGCCAGGTGAGTCCTGTCCAGTGTTGGCTGGGCAGAAAGTTCACTCTGTGCATCCTTTCAACTCCAGATTTTCTTGTTAAAATCATATGACTTTCTCAGAGGTGATGCATTCTTTGTCCAGAATTTATGAGCCATAGAACCATCCCCCAAATACATACACACACACACACAAACACACACACACACACACACACACACACACACACACATACACACACACACACCATAATCTTAGAATATTAGTGCTTGAAATAGCTCTCAACTTTCAGGATTTCAATCATTCCTGCCCTTTTTTATGCCCTTTTGCCATAAAAATACCTTTAAGGATAAGAATAATCTCCCAAGAAAAGAAGTTTACATGAAAATTTGTTTGAATGAGCAATCATCAGAGGTTAAATGGCTGACCAAAATATTACCTCATACTTTCAAGTTTTCTTATTTTAGAAATTTCTTTTATAAGCATAAATTTTGAAAAACATATCAACAAGATAACTTTATCCCAAAAAAACCCTCTAAAATATAAGTAAACCAAGGTTCTACTTTAGTGGTGGTACCCATTTACATAGGAAAACTTCAACTGAGAAAGCAGTGACTTGTAGATAGAACACAACAGGAGGTGAATACCTCAGCCCTGACCACCATTTTGACTTCCTACCTTATGCTACCCTTAACATTTGTCAGGAATTTCACAAAGGTGGAAAGTGCCCCCTCACTCAAATTTTCATTTCCCCAACAGAGATAACTTACCAATCAAACCATCCCTTAGAAAGAGATTCTTATTTTGTTGAAGGATTCGTCACATTTCAGGCAGTGTGACATATCTTGGGTAATTCCTTTTGAGTCTTTCAGCACAGGTAGGCATATGCTCCCAATAATGTATCCAATAACACTGAGAGGAGAAATTAACTTCATTACAAAAGTAACAGTCCTTGAATGTGAAGACAGATTAAGATAGAACACTAAACAATCTACTTGTTTATCATACTTTATAAGAATGTTCAGGAAGCCTTGAAAAGGATAATTTGATTATGATTTTTAAGACTTAAGGAGCCAAACTACTTATACAAGGTACTTTGTAGACACAAAAAGAGCTCACTATAAGAAATGAATAGGGATAAACAATGAACTATAATGGTTATTATATAAAGAATAATTATCAACATGAACAAAGTAATGTAGCTTAAAAACACAGCTGTGTGGCACAGAGGGAAGACAGGTTAGTTTGAAACTTCTGAGGTGTTTTAAGTAAATAGGGCTCCATAAGCTCATAGATTTGAATGCCACTAGGGAGTGGCAATGCTCGGAAAGGATTAAGAGGTATGACCTTCAACCAACTTAAGACCCATGCCATGAGAGGGAGCCCACTCCTGTCATGGAGGGCCAAGATACAGAGGCTGGATAGCCCAGAAACAAACCTAGGATAAAGCTAAACATTACTGGCAAAAAAAAAGAGTCAATGGAATGTTCCCTAATGATATTCTGTCATACTCATGATCGATGCCTAGCCCAATTGTCATCAGAGAGGCTTCATCCAACAATGGATAGAAATAGATACATAGTCCCACAGCCAAACATTAGGTGGAGCTTGGGGAATCCTACAGAAAAGGGGGTGGGTAGAAGAACTACAAGAACCAGAGGGGTCAAGGACACCAACAGAATCAACTAACCTGAACCCATAGGGGTTCAGAGACTGAACCTTCAATCAGGAAGACTGCATAGGACTGACCTAGGTCCTCTGCACATGTATAGCAGTTATATAGCTGGTCTTCTGGTGGGACTCCTAGCAGTGGGAACAGGAGCTCTCTCTGACTCTGTAGCCTGCTTTTGGGACTCTTTTCTCATCCACCCTCAGTAAAAGAGGTGCTTACTCTTAACTACAACTTGATATTCGATGACCGATGACCGGTTGATATCCATGGGCAGGAGGCCTGCCCTCTTCTGAAGAGAGAAGGAGTGAGTTGGAGAAGGGGAGGGAAGGGAAGGTACTAGACAGGGACTGGGAGGAGAAGAGGAAGGGAAAACTGGTAGGGAGAAGAAAGAGAAAGAAAGAAAAAGAGGGGGAGGGAGAGAGAGAAAGAGAGAAGAAGGAAGGAAGAGAAGGAAGGAAAGAGAGGTGTAGCCTGTTGGAAAAAAATGTACCACTGATAGTGTGCTTTGAGGTTTCAAAAGCCAAGCCATGCATGTTTCTCTCTGCCTGATGTTGAAGCTAGTGCTCAGCTATCCCTCTGGTGCCATGAATGCACTAATGGACTAAACCTCTGTAACTGTAAGCAAGCCCAATTAAATGCTTTCCTTATTAGAGTTGCCTTGGTCATGGCTTTTCTTCACGGCAGTAGAACGGTGACTAAGACAGTTTCCAAGAGGAAATGGAGATGATATGAAACGCTTCTCAGATTGTGTGCTAAGGGAGTGCATTTCCCAGAAAGCATGAGTTCAGCATTGAGCCTAGTATGTTGTACATAGTGTAAAAACAGAAAGGCAAGTTCAATGTCTGGAAGAACAAGATGAGAAGAGCTGGAGGTCCCTTGTTGCCTGGCTAAGAAGGAACTTCCCTTTGTAAGAAAGCCTGTTCCATTTGTTCTTGCAGACCAGATCCCAGTGGAGCAGAAGCAGCTATCCAAAAGAAGGAATTGTGATCATAAGCACAACACACCAGACTGTACACTGAACGCCAACAAGGAGAAGGTGTCTGTTCTTTCCCAGTGTGCCTGCAAGAGGGGTCCCTGGAATCAGTGAGCATCCTTTTTCCCCTGTGTGGGTAAGAGAGAGGAATTCCAGAGGAAATACCAGAACTGAATGTAGACAGTGGCTGTGGGTGGATCACCGGATCCTGAAGAGGCCTTCAAGATAAAGGGAAGAGCATTTGCAAATGGAGAACTTGGAGGAACGTGATGGATCCTGTAATATCAGTTGGAACAGAGAAGAGAAGAGAGGTAAGCTCTGAGAATGAAGATAAGTTGGGAAAGACAGGAAAGGATATGGGAGAAAATGCTGAAAGGACTGGTCTGACTGACATTGGAAGTCAAAGGATGAAAGAATTTTCAAGAGGATAAAACAAGATGATACTTTAAACGCTTTGTTAGTCTTGATGCTGTCTTAGCTTTCCGTTGCTTGACCATGACCAAAAGAAACTTGGAGGGAAAAAAAAAAGGATGATTTTGCTTGTACTTCCACATCCCAGTATCATTAAATCAACACAGGATTAAATGACAGGAACTGAAGCACCCTGGAAGCTGGGCCCTCCCACACTAATTATCAATCAAGACAGTTCCCCACAGGAATGCCCAAAGGCCAGTCTGTGAGGTTGGGTGAGGTCATTTTCTCCACTAAGGTTCTCTTCCTAAATGACTCTAGCTCATGCCGAAGGACATAAAGCTAGCCAGAACAGACACCAAAAGAATGCTAGTGATGTCGGCTATGTTAAAATAGGTACCACTTCAAGAAGAAGTATAGTTTCTTTAGGGCACAATATCTACTTAACTCCTTCCATCAACACACTGGTGCCAAGCTAAAGAGGACTTGAAGACTCGAAGAATGCAAAATTGAAGACTGGGGATAAAATAGACACTCAATAAAGACTTTGAAATTGATCGTGAGACTTTGACTAAGCCCAGTGAATGAAACAATACGGGTGATCTCCCCTCATAGAACATATATACACATACATCTAAAGTCTCGTACCATAGCACGTGCTAGAGTAATCCCATAAGTGCTTGCTGGAGTTCAATGCGCTGAAGAGTATAATGCTTATGAACCAGGTCCCCTGACTGTATTGAATCCCACTGATTTCTAGTCTCGAACTATGAGGTTAACTATTGTCAAATATCTGTTGAGATCTGCTATGAAATTTGCTTTTATTTTCTTCACAAATAAAGCTTTTCTGTTTATAGAGAAACATTTGAAATGTATAAATTCCATAATACCAAATCTCCTGAAAAAATAATATCTTAACCAGTTGACAATAACATACCTAAATTACATCTCCAGAAAAATAGAAATATAGTTTAGAAATAAAAGAGACGGTGCCTAGCAGTTATAGATTGGATTCTTACTGATAAAACTGCAAAATATTTTGATTAAATGAGTGATTTTTCAGGCATGGATAGGAGCAGTCTCCCTGGGAAGCTGAAGAAAAATCAGAATGAATTCCAGACCAACCCGTACTACATAAGAACCTCCAGGCCAATTTAAGCTATAGCAAGACCCTGTTTCCAAAAAAAAAAAAAAAAAAAAGCAAAATAAATAAATAAACTTTTGGTTGATTTTTCCATTTCTAAAATAACTTTCTCTGGGTTAAAATGAATCCATGAAAGCGGCTTTAAGAGTAATAGGCAATATTTTTAAAAAATAACCACAAATACGATCCATTTTAATCCATCCCTTAGTGATCTGAGTAGCACAATTTACTAGATTACCTGGCTAAGATTGGCATCTAAGTAGCTATCCTAAAGAGCAATGCTAATAGTTACTACTATGCCCCAAACAAAAGCACACAGCCCTGAATCATAGGCAGACACACGAGTTCACTGCACACAGTCTCAAAGAGAGGTACAGATGACTAAGTTAATAACGGTGCAATGCTTCAGCATTTCTCAGGACATTACAGCACCATATTGAAAAAGCGAAATGTCTGTGACAACCCACTCCAGGTGACATTTGGGGGTTGGAGGCACTGCTGTTTAAAATTTACACTTCCTTCTGTCTTCAAATGCAAAAAAAAAAAAAAAAAAAAAAATGTCGCCAGTCTCTGGATGTATTAACCATGACATAGTGTTTATTTTATTAACCCATATTTCGGCATGATCTGCAAAACCGCAAATCACCCAATATGATGGGTTTTAGGAAGAGTTTAATTTTTTTCAGGTGACAAAAACTGAAAGCCTACTGAAAAGTTTTATTTTCTTCAGGACAATTAAGGTAGGTTTAAGCCTCCCCTGTAGAGAGGCGTAAGCAAATACGAAGGGCTGGGGGCATTAGCATAAACATTTGTAGTTCCACTGTCTACTGGGGAGAAGGCTGTTATAGGGATGGAGCATGACCTCAAATACATCGCTCCATAAACATTCAACACCGGGGAGGGCCAGGATCACTACTTGTGGGCTGGGTGATGAGAACTCGGGAGTCAGCATCTGTTATGGCCTCCACCGTGGCTCATTACAGTGAACAGAACAATATGGGAAAGCTCATGGGACGACCTGCTTGCCTCTGCCTCCTGAGTGCTGGGATTAACTCAGCCAAAACTCACATTTTTAATGGGACACCTAAGATGGTGAGCTTAGTCTTATGCATGATTTATGTGACTTAAAGAACATTAGGAATCAAAGGTCGGGGCTGGAGAGATGGCTCAGCAGTTAAAAGCCCTGACCTCTCTTCCAGAGGTCCTGAGTTCAATTCCCAGCAACCACATGGTGGCTCACAACCACCTGTAATGGGATCTGATGCCCTCTTCTGGTGAGCATGAAGACAGCTACATTGTACTCACATATGTAAAATAAGTAAATCTTTAAAAAAAAGGGAATCAAAGGCCCAATCAATGCCTACAAGTGGATATTTCCTGGGCTGGTGAATAAACTGCTCTGGTAACACATGGAATACATCATTACTCTTCTTTTTACCTCGATCCTCTATCATCGGATATATGATATTTAGAGACCCAGAAAAGTGTGGACTCCCTGCCATAGGTAATACTAATAACAAACCGTTAATTTTCCAACAAATACCTGTTGTGACAGATTCTTGTCTAGGTTGTAACCAAACAGTAGTTAACAAAATATGTAGAGGCTGCGCCATCAGTTAATTTGAGCCTGCCACACAAGCATAAGGACCTGAGTTCAGATCCCTACCAGCTCTTTTTAAAGCTGACGACAGTGTGCGTCTTTACTAGCACTGGAGGATGAGGGAAGCAATGACAGACAGGTCCCGGCAGCTACTGCTGGACAACTAGCAAAGACAAGACTGTGAGTTCTAGGAAAACATCCAATGTCGCCTCTGACCTACACTCTCGCTCTCCTGCTCTCCCGCTCTCCTGCTCTCCCGCTCTCCCTCCCTCCCTTCTTCTCTCAGTTGAAACAAGGTTCCTTCAAGGACCTTAAATTTTCTCTCATTAATGGCTCGTGATAAAACATCTCATACTTGGTACATCGTGTAGAAGCTTAGCCATGATTCACTACTTTCCCTGTAGTGCCACACATGGACGCAGCAGGGGACAGGCACTGTCGCAGAGTGCGCACACTGATGAAAACCTTCCAACGCAAGCTAAATTCAATTTATAGGCTAGAAATTAAAAGATGCATTTAATTATCAGTCTTCCAGCACTCCTATTATCTTTTGGCATTTTTGAAGATTAATAAAGTGCTATGTTTCTGCAAATATAACTGGCAGTAATCCACGATTGATGGAGCTAATTAAGCGTAACAATTGTCAAGAGCTAAAAATAATGAGAAGGGAGAATTTTAATGAAATGATGAGTAACACCAGAGAGCTGTATCAAGAAGTATGGGTAATCGGGAGACATACCCCCCAAATAAACAGTGTGTGTGTGTGTGTGTGTGTGTGTGTTTGTGTGTGTGTGTCTGTGTGTCTGTGTGTCTGTGTGTGCATTCATGTGTGTATGTGTGTGCATGTGACTTTAGTATATCATTCTATAAGGTATGGAATACTTCCAATGCTCTGAGCAACAGAAAACAAGCTGTGAGAAGTTTATTCTTTTCCACTAATTCAAAGAATACTCTAATACTTAAAACTCAGATATAATAAAGATGTTCTCACAGTGGGAACATGCAATTATTATTCATCAGAATCTCACAATTCTGAGAGGGGAACAGAGATTTGAGTTCTAAGGTCACTTATTCAAGTCAATATAGTCATGAAAGGTTTAAATAATCTTCCATTGCGTTCTTAGACATGTGGTTCAGGAAGCCTATGGGGCATTTGTTGCTTACATTGGTAAGTTCTTAATGAGCATCAGACACTATTCTCTCCCCTGCTCTATTGCTAGTTAAAATTGCCTGTGGAGGGACTGAGGCAGCATGCACAGGACCTGCACAGGTCTGCACCAGATAGAGGCCTAGAGCTAAAAAAAGATATGGACACATGCCCCATCTCTAGCCCAGAAACAATCTCCAATTGATAACTTCTTAGAAATAGGAAAATGAGTTTCTCCAAAGCAGTCTCACTGGGGAGACAAATTACTCTTAAGGCTAGTAGCCCAGAAAAAAAAATCAATGGCATCTTTGGAAGTTCTTTGTTTCATAATGTTGTGTCAGGGCATTTAACCTTACAGTCCCTTTGCATATATATACTATCTTCCAATCTTATGTTTTTGTCAACGATGGGCGCTGGGTGTACCTGGAAGAGAATGGGGGACAAGAGACACGAAGAAGGATGCCAAGACAAGAGTCTGATCAAGGAGACAATTTTGTTTTTCCCAAGGCTGAATTTATACCATAACAGGGGTAACAGAGGGAGGGGGAGTAAGAAATATTTACGCAGGCCAAGGGCACAGTATTCATGTGGTCAGGGAATCGGCTGATGTTGACACGATGTCAGAAAGGTCACAGGTTTGTCATATCTATTAGTCAGCAGGATGTTGGTTTTTCAGAAAGGTTATAGATCATCACATTGGGTATCTTGACGTATCATATTATTATTCATTTTGAACACCAGATTTGTATTAGTCTTCTGCAGCTGGCTGGGGATTTTCTGTGAACCCAGTCATACTTAATTCTAACCATAATAATAACATCAATAATGGAGGGCTTCAAGGGCATCATTCCCAACATGTTTTTATGGGATTTCCATGTGTGCAAACTTCTATGTTTCTGCATCTGTATGTGTTTCTTACGCTTTTCTTTGTTTTGTCCTCTGCTGATTGTTTTGTTTTGTTTTATTATATATGTTTTATTGTATTTTATCCCTTAGAAGTCTGTTTATTTTCTAATGAGAAAGAAAAAGAGATGGATCCAAAAAGGAAGGGAAGTGGGGAGGACCTGGGAGGAGTGGGGGGATCATAATTATGCAGAACAAGTGGACCATGCCGTCAGACAGAAGAACCAGTAAGGTTGAGTAAGTCCAAACCCCATGAAACTCATAATTGAGTACTGGGTAGGCGTGGGGCCGGCTCCCTGCCAAACTCTACCTGCTCTGGAACGCATAAACATGACACCCCACTGAAAGGACCATGACAATCAGTCAAGTAGGAAGAGCACCTGGTCCTTGACCATGCTATTAGAGCATCACTAGCATCTCAAACTGAGGCAATGGGCTTACCCTACTCCTCCATGTTTATATAGTTCTATCCACATGGACTAAAATGCACAAGTTATTTCACTGAGAATCATCTAAGAGTGGCTGTTTTACAAAGCGTTCATCACTGGACCTTAGACCCACCTGGCAGGCTAGGCCCCTGCCATCCCTGTCACTGCCACCACAACCCACCATCTGCCTGCTGCCACCTGCCACCACCACAGCCGCCACCACCCCTGCCACTGGCATTGGTGCAGCCATGGTAGCAAGCAAGATCTGGGACCCTGCCCTGTGCAGGCTTCCCTTCTGAGAGCTGTAATGCTTTGGCCCTTTCCAGCAGGACCAGAGACCCACAGAAATCCTGGTTCCTCAGAGAACAATGTAATTAGAATATATTGTATGAAAAACAATTTTCAGTTAAATAATAAAAATAACGAATTTGCCTGTGAAGGTCCTGGGTGTGGCATTATAACCAAATACCAGGAGAGATGCAGACACTGGGAATTAGGCAATAAGCTGGTGCATCTTGTGTCCTGATGACCAAGCACTTTGACAGATTTCCATTCTTAAGTTATGCTCACTTGTTTACTTCTATTTGCCTTATAATGATTCCTATCTCCACATACCTCTTTCCTAGTAATTCTAAGAATATAAATCTATGAAGATGTATTTAATGCTAACAGAATTTCGGGAAATACAGTATATCTGTATCAAGGTAGAGTAGGTCAACAAGGAGGTAAATACGGCCTAGCAAGTAATCTCCAAGTCTTTTTTTCCCTCTCATTAATTTATTTATTCACTTTACATCCCAATCGCAGCTTTCTCTCCCTCTTGGCTCCCTCCACACAGCCCTTCTCCTACCTCTCCCTTTCTCCTCTTAGAAGGGGGAGACCCCCTCTGGGTATCACCCCATCAAGTCACTGCAAGAATAGGTGTATCCTCTCCCACTGAGGCCAAACAAGGTGGCCCAACTGGGAGAACAAGATCCACAGGCAGGCAACAGTTTAATGACAGAGTTCACCCTACCACCACCCCACTGCAATTGTTGGAGGACCCACATGAAGACCAAGCTTCATACCTGCTACTTATGGGGGTGGGGCTAGTTCCAGCCCATGTATGCTCTCTGGTTGGTGGCTCAGTCTCTGGGAGCCCCCAAGGGTTCAGGTTAGTTGACTCTATTGGTCTTCCTGTGGAGTACCTGTCCCCTCTGGACCCCTCAATCCTTCCCCCCCACCCAATTCTTTCACAAGACTCCCTGAGCTCCATCCAATGTTTGGCTGTGGGTCTCTGCATCTATTTCAGTCAACTGCTGGATGGAGCCTCTCAGAGGACTCCTGTCTATTAGGTTCCTGTCTGCAAGCTTAACAGAGCATTATTAATAGTGTTAATAGAGATTGGTTCTTGACCGTGGGATGGGTCTCAAGTTGGACCAGTCATTGATTAGCAATTCTCTCTGTCTTTCTGCTTCATCTTAGTCCCTATACTTCTTATAGGCATGAGGAGTAAACAGATACCCCTCAACCAAAGGGTGGATAAAGAAAATATGGTTCATTTATACAATGGCATTCCACTCAGCTATTAAAAACAAGGACATCGTGAAATTTGCAGGCAAATGGATGGAACTAGAAAATACCCTGAGTGAGGTGACCCAGACCCCAAAGGACATGCAGAGTGTATACCCACAAGTAGATATTAACCATAAAGCACAGGATGCCCATGCTATAATCCAGACCCAAAGGAGCTAAATACCAAGGAAGAACCAATCAAGGATGCTTTGAATCTCACTCAGAGGGGGAGATAAACTATCTCCGAGTCTTGATGGATGGTATTCAGCAGAAGACACACAAGAAGAGATCCCGTTGTAACGTCTGGAGGATGCTGTGGTGTACCATTTCAGAGGAGAGCTCTCTGGAATACAGGACTAACGGAAGTGGATAGTGAAGTCTAAAACCATTGCTCATTCACTCCAAATACATCTCCAAAGAAGCATGGTGTGTCCTCTCTCCGTGGAAGCCTGGTGCAATATTTATGGACTGCAATAGCTGCAAATGGCAGGATGCCGTACCCAAACTAATCTGTCAATGCCAGGATCCTCTGTGGTTCTGAAATAAGATCCATAACTCAAGAATACCAATTTCCTGCTCCTTTTAAAGACTAAAGTGGGGGGGGGGCAAAAGAAGGGGGCGGGATAAATTGCTCAGTCATGAAGAATACCAGCTACTCTTCCAAAGGAACCTGGTTCAGTTCCCAGCACCCACACGGCAGTTCATAGCTGTCTGTAATTCCAGTTCCAGGGTATCTAGCACCCTCACACAGATACACATGCAAGAAAAACGCCAATGTACATACAAATAAATAAATCTTTAAAAAAAAAAGGAAAAATTGATGGTGTGCCTGTATTGGAGTTAACCATGTAATCAGAGCTTCAGACAGATGTGATCTTCACCTTTTAGGGATTAAAGGGTCAGCACCTTGATAGAAGATTGTACCATCTGTAACACAGTAACAGTGTGAAACAGAGACACTGTGACATGTAACTTTGTAACACTGTAATAACCCAAGGCCATTCTGCTTCAATCACTTTCTTAATGGACAGTGATCATCTGGTTGTCAAAACAGGGCCCCTATTAAGGGAAGGGTTAGATTTCCACACAGTTAAGAGGTTTTTCTTACAGGAGTTTACCCTAAAGAAGTCACAGTAACAGATCAGGCAAGTATACAGCACAGAGAAAATGGAGTGACAGAAACTGGGCAAAGTGCACCATTGGTGAGTGCGGGGTTGTGTGTGAGCTGCCTGCTGGGTGGATCGTTGTGATGCCCTTGGGTGAGAAGGACTGAGTGTGCACTTGGCAGCGCCCACAGCCTGTGTGCCTAGCACTGAGCACTACTGTCTTCTACACACAAATTATGAGTGTCCCTGGAGCTCATCTGTAAAATAAATTACTCATAAAAGGTGTTTCGAAAATTCAAATTCAGTGTTGCGTATGAAACTGTTTTTAAAATGTGAAATTTTATTTCTGGAAACAAGTAGGATGCCTATGGTGCAAGAGGACAATGAAGGGGGAAAATTACAAAAGTCTTTTTTACGATTTAAAACAGAAAACATAAGGTGCAGTTGAATTCAAATCTTTACTATTAATAACCTCTCATAGATAAGGCAAATCCTTGAGACTTCAGACCCTCACTTGACTGTACTTAAATGACTGTGTGTGTGACCCCACAAGATTCACAGTGAAGCCCTCATCCTCAGTGCGATGGATGGACTTTTGACATGGAACTTTCTAGAGATAAGTCATAAAATCCCCTCGTGATGGGATAGCTGTTTACGAGAAAAGTGTTTTGCTTGCACACAATAAGTCCAGTCCCTCTTCGCATTCAAAGGAGGAGGCAGGATCTGCAAACTGAAGACCAAGAACATAGTCTGCTACATTTGACCTTGGACTTCCATAAGTGTCTGTTTAAGTCATCCAGGCTATGATGATCACACCCCAAAGTCCTCCTTTCCCGCTCCCTGCCCTGTACACACACAATTGCTGATCCACTGCAGTGTGCCAGGAGCGCTAAAGCTTCTTATGCATTTACTTATTTGTGCCTGCAATGCAAATATTGACATAGGTACAGTCCAGATATATGTGGAACACAGACGTGATTATAGCAGCACACTGTAACTACATCAGTTTTCTGTATGCAGCCATCTGCACCACGTGCGTGTATGAATGTGCGTTTCAGTGTATCTCTCACCACACCAACATGATATGCACACATGTGCACAGAGCAGTGCGAGATATAGTGGGACTATATCTAAGAGCTTGATACGGCATCAGCACCACAGTACAGTGACAAGCTAAAGTGGAAGTCTGACTTTCTTCAGCATAAAGGTGTTGGGACACTTTCTTAAGCAGATGCATGGGGCTAAATAAAATTCGATGATTCAAACATCTTCTGGAGTTTTTAGTGTCTGTAGCAAAAGAGTAAAATCAAGAGCAGAGAGTAGTAACATACCTGCTTTAAAAATATTTCCCACGGCCAGCCAATGGCTGCCAAGCCTGAGGACCTGGATTCGGTCCCCAGAATCACAGGATGAAAGGAGAGAACTAATTCCTGTAAGTTGTCCTCTCACTGGCATACTTGCAAATGCAACATGCAGTGGGTGCGTGGGCACACAAACACACATTAAATACATAAGGACATAGATTGGGTAGATAGATAGATAGATAGATAGATAGATAGATAGATAGATAGATAGATAGATAGATAGATGATGGATAGATGGATAGATGGATAAATGGATAGATGATGGATAGATGGATGGATGGATGGATGGATGGATGGATGGATGGATAGACAGATAGACAGATGGATTAATGGACAAACGAATAAAGGTTGTTTTCTTTTTTTGTAATTCCCCCAAATAATTTGGTGAAGATCAATCCTCAGAATCATTATAGACAGAAGTTTCCTCTTATGTGTCTCACAGTAACCATTCATTTAATAAAATATCTAAAAGTTTTTCCTCAGTTGCCCTATCAGTGATTTGGGCAGTAAGTTTGGGTCTTTGAATCTTCTGTGTTTTATTCTGTCTGTGTCTGTATATATTTGGATATTTGCCTATAATCAAGAAGTTGGAAGAAGTCCCACCAAGTGTGAAGCCTGATCGCCTTGCAAACCTTAAGCTCTGCTAACGCATCTTACTCAGGAAGTTGGCTGGCCTGCCCTTATTTGGTTAGAAACTGGAGAGTGGAGAATACAGAGCTGGGTGGTGTGCTCTCCTGGAATCCCAGCCCTCGGTGGAAGCAGGAGGATCAGGAGTCTAAAGCAAGTCTCTGGGCTACATGAGACCCAGCTCAAAAACAGAAACCAAACAAGCTAACAGGACTACTGCTAAGAACAGGTTTGCCGCATCTCCCTTACTGTGCCCTGCTCCGATACCTGTACCTCAGAGTAGATCAAGTTTTCCCAGAGTGAAAATAGGTCTTAGTGCAGCCAAGGCTCTAAAGGTCCCCTGTGTATCGTGGACACATGATAATACTTGAAAGCTTCTGTTATGGGCATTAGAAGCCCAGAAAGGTGTGCTGGTTTGAAGTTCTAACCACAGTTCCTCAAGTGTTCATTTGGGAGGCAGAAGGTAGTCTCCTTATTTGAACCTACATTTCTTTGAAGTGAAGGAAGATTTTAAATGTGCTTATTAACCACTTTCACTGGCTGCTTTTTAAGTGACCTGATCATACCTGTTAATCAAATATTCATTTTTAAAATAATCACAACATGGGTACTTAATTGAATTTAAGAACACAGTTTCTTGGAAGGGACCTTTCCAAGTATATTTGAAGAAAAGTACTAGGTGAGAGTAGTCAAACTGTGTAGTAGTGAATGTAACTCGGAAACCAACAATGTAAATAAACTTCCGCCATTGTTGAAAGCAGGCTTGTGTCTGTTCTAAGCAGGGCATGGTGGAAGGAAGATGACTCTTAAGTGTTTGGACAATTTTTGCCTATGGTTTTTCATTCCGTTGGAGACAGATTCAGTGTGTGATAATGACAGTCATTTCTCTTTGAGGAGAAACTACATTATGTTTTATTTTCATGAGACTATATAATTTCTAAACTATTTAACAGTTCACCTAAGGAAATCTTCCAGAAATGACTTGCTGTGCACACAAGAAGACAATTACCTATGTAAGAGCCAGGCACGGTTGTGTATGCCAATAATCTCAGTCGTCTCAGCCTGTGGGCCAGAGATTAGTCTGCATCTGTCCGGCCAGCAAGCCTAGCTGAAACAGTAGGCTTTGGGTTCAATGTGCCCTGTTTAAAATATAAGTTGGAGGACACAAGGAAAACACCTTTTGTGGCCTCCATACTCAAATTCATGCATAACACACACACATACACACACACACACACACACACACACACACAGATAAAATTATTTCAAAGAGAAAAATTCTGAATATAAAACATGTGGCATTTAGAGAAAGCAGTATAAAATTATACCAATGAATTAATACTTTTGCACTAAATTGATATTGAGGGAGTCATTCTGAGACAGGAGCATAGAGACTGCAGTCCAGAAAGTTTTGTACAAAAGCTGCCAAATTAACATATGAAAGAAAACAGTGGACAAAGAGAGAGGATGAGCCCCTCACCGAGCCCAAGGGCAGGGCACAGGTGCAGAGCCTTTGCAGAGTCTGAAGGTGACTTAAGGCTTGTCATAATGCTAAATACACACCCCTGAGTAGAAGTTTAAGATATAATGAAGCATTCTATGCCTGAAGATGTGTGCGTGTGTATGTATATATATATATATATGTATATATTTACATGTATAAATATGTACATATACATAGATATGTATATGTATATATGTGTATGTGTACATATGTGTATATACATATGTACATATGTATATACATATATGTGTATATATATATCTTGGTATAAAAATTGAGACATTAGCACATCTGGATATACAGACAAAGGAACCTTAACCAAGACATGGAATAGGCCTAGATATTCACCAACAGAAAAACAGATGATGAAAATATACTATAATATATACAATGGAGTTTTATCTGGCCACAAAAAAAAGAAATGAAATTACATGTTTTTCAGAAAGATGAATAAAACTGGCCATCATTAAGCAAATTAAGTCAGACATGCCCCCAAAATAAACCAAATATTGCATATTCTCTCAAATGTATAATTTAAAAAAAAAAAACCTCTATCTCACAGTTGGTGAGATGGCTCAGTGGATGGCATTAATTAAGTCTGATGGCCTGAGTTTCATGCCCAGAACCTGTGTAAGGTGGAAGGAGAAAACTGACTCCACAAAGTTGTCCTCTAACTTCCAGACTCTTGCCATGGTGTGCTTGCACATTCACACACACACACACACACACACACACACACACATGCACGCACACACCAGTCACACACGTACACATACATGAATGGGAGATTACTAGGAGAAGAAAGGAAGAAGAGAAGCAGGGTGAGTAGGAACAGAGTTTATGACATTCACACCATAAAGAACCCATCATTTGATGTTAATCTTTTGTTAAAAAACTAAAAGGCAATTGAGGGGATGGGTGGTACAGAGAACAGCCCACTCAGGTAATGAGGGAAGAGTAGACATGCTAATGCATGGGTGTCATTAGTAGAAGAGATTAACTATAAAAACAATAACTTATGGATCAAAATGGACGGCCAAGGGTGGGATTCAGAGTCAAGTCAGTGCAGAGGACCTGGCTTTATGAAATAGGGCACAGTAGCAGCATGAAGTGAACCTTGGAAACAGTGCAGTGTGCTGGTCAGTGCTGGGCTGACAAGGCCCCAAATTGAGATGGCAGCTGGGGTGACACAACTGCATGCCATAGAGTAATACCAGTAACTCCTGGAATAGTCCGAATCCTCCTGTCTCTACAGACCCATCACTAAGTAGGACCAGCGGAAGCATAGCCTGCCACTCTAGTTCTAAGTAAAACCAAAGACCAGACCCTGAGGCAAGGTGGGATGAGAAACTAAAGCTGGCGTTTCCAGAGTTCCTGCCTCATTCGTACCTTCCCTGTTCTCACTTACCAACCTCACACTGACATCTAAGGAGTTATTATTAGAGTCTCTAAGAGTATCAATACATAGCACCAAAAGAGTTAACAGTGCCTCTCTGTTAAAAAAAAAAAAAAGTAAGCCTGAAGGAACCATTTTGGAAAACAAATTGACAATTTCATTATGTGGTAGCTAGACTTACCTTTTTGCTCCAGCAGTTCCCCTCCCATGCATTTCCCCGGGAGAAATGAAAACTGGAGTCTTCACAGAGGTGTAATGGGAATGTTTTACAGAATGTTTATTCAGAACAGCTAAAACAGGAATAACTACATATCTGTGAGGACATAGGAATAAGTCCACTAGGTAGATTCTGGCTATAATGCAACAAAAAACAAAAGACACACACAGCAACACAGACACACTACAAGACCATTGTGTCAATTAGACATCAAACCTGCTGTGGCCAAGCCAATTCCTTCAGTCAACAGGGTCCCAAGGGAGAGAGTGAGGATTGAAAAGAAAAAGACAATTAGACATTATAACATGACTCCAGCCAGTGCTGAGGCTGAAGAGGGTTTATTTTTTTTCCCCAGTCAGCTTTTATACCATTCTAGGTACTTGTAGACTACAGGGTCAGTTCTTAGATCAAAGACAAAGTAATCAAGCAAGGTAATAAACAAAGAGATCAATCAAGGCAATAAACAAAGTCCCCTGGTCACTGTTTCTAGGGGCTTGTCAAGATGACTGAGATAAAAGAAATGTCACACATTCCTAGGCTGAGTTTACCTTGAGCTTTGTATTAGCCCAAATGTGAATATTCTCCTCTGAGCCTTGAGCCCAGTGACAAGTACTTGCCAAATTTCTATAAGTGGCACCAAGAGTTCTCCACATGCTGGGATTGGTGGCTGACTCCTGTAATCTCAGCATTCGGGAGATTGCAAGTTCTAGGCCAGTCTGGGCTACATAGTGAGACTCTATCTCCTCCTGTGTGCCTCTCCCCTGAATCTGCTTTAGGAATGGGACAAAGACACCGAATCCAGCTTTGTTTTGCATCTGTGCTCTAGCAAATTCCTACTCAAGATCCAAGAGTCAACTTACACATGCTTCTGAGTGAGGTAACCTAGTACCAAAAAACAGGCAAGGTGTGTACTCACTTATACATGGATATTAGCCACAAAATATAGGTGTCATGCTACACCCCACAGACCCAAAGAAGCCAAGCAAGAAGGAAGGGAATCCCATGTAGTCATTGTTTAATAGCTGAGTAGTACTCCATTGTGTAGATGTACCACATTTTCTGTATCCATTCCTCTGTTGAAGGACATCTGGGTTCTTTCTGCTTCTGGCTATTATAAATAAAGTTGCTATGAACATAGTGGAGCATGTGTCCTTGTTATATGTTGGAGCATCTTTTGGGTGTATGCCCAGGAATAGTATAGCTGGGTCCTCAGGTAGTACTATGTCCAGTTTTCTGAGGAACCACCAGGCTGATTTCCAGAGTAGTTGTACTAGCTTGCAATCCCACCAACAATGGAGGAGTGTTCCTATTTCTCCACATCCTTGCCAGCATCTGCTGTCATCTGAGTTTTTGATCATAGCCATTCTGATTGGTATGAGGTGGTATCTCAGGGTTATTTTGATTTGCATTTCCCTGATGACTAAGGCTGTTAAACATTTCTTTAGGTGCTTCTCAGCCATTTGATATTCCTTAGTTTAGAATTCTTTGTTTAGCTCTGTACCCCATTTTTTTTTCGTTTTTATTTTTTTTTATTTTTTTTTATTAACTTGAGTATTTCTTATATACATTTCGAGTGTTATTCCCTTTCCCGGTTTCCGGGCAAACACCCCCCTCCCCCCTCCCCTTCCTTATGGGTGTTCCCCTCCCAAACCTCCCACCATTGCCGCCCTCCCCCCATAGACTAGTTCACTGGGGGTTCAGTCTTAGCAGGACCCAGGGCTTCCCCTTCCACTGGTGCTCTTACTAGGATATTCATTGCTACCTATGGGGTCAGAGTCCAGGGTCAGTCCATGTATAGTCTTTAGGTAGTGGCTTAGTCCCTGGAAGCTCTGGTTGCTTGGCATTGTTGTACTTTTGGGGTCTCGAGCCCCTTCAAGCTCTTCCAGTTCTTTCTCTGATTCCTTCAATAGGGGACCTATTCTCAGTTCAGTGGTTTGCTGCTGGCATTCGCCTCTATATTTGCTGTAATCTGGCTGTGTCTCTCAGGAGCGATCTACATCCGGCTCCTGTCGGTCTGCACTTCTTTGCTTCATCCATCTTGTCTAATTGGGTGGCTGTATATGTATGGGCCACATGTGGGGCAGGCTCTGAATGGGTGTTCCTTCAGTCTCTGTTTTAATCTTTGCCTCTCCCTTCCCTGCCAAGGGTATTCTTTTTCCTCATTTAAAGAAGGAGTGAAGCATTCACATTTTGATCATCCGTCTTGAGTTTCCTTTGTTCTAGGGATCTAGGGTAATTCAAGCATTTGGGCTAATAGCCACTTATCAATGAGTGCATACCATGTATGTCTTTCTGTGATTGGGTTAGCTCACTCAGGATGATATTTTCCAGTTCCAACCATTTGCCTACGAATTTCATAAACTCGTTGTTTTTGATAGCTGAGTAATATTCCATTGTGTAGATGTACCACATTTTCTGTATCCATTCCTCTGTTGAAGGGCATCTGGGTTCTTTCCATTTTCTAGCTATTATAAATAAGGCTGCGATGAACATAGTGGAGCACGTGTCTCTTTTATATGTTGAAGCATCTTTTGGGTATATGCCCAAGAGAGGTATAGCTGGATCCTCAGGCAGTTCAATGTCCAATTTTCTGAGGAACCTCCAGACTGATTTCCAGAATGGTTTTACCAGTCTGCAATCCCACCAACAATGGAGGAGTGTTCCTCTTTCTCCACATCCTTGCCAGCATCTGCTGTCACCTGAGTTTTTGATCTTAGCCAATCGCACTGGTGTGAGGTGAAATCTCAGGGTTGTTTTGATTTGCATTTCCCTTATGACTAAAGATGTTGAACATTTCTTTAGGTGTTTCTCAGCCATTCGGCATTCCTCAGCTGTGAATTCTTTGTTTAGCTCTGAACCCCATTTTTTAATAGGGTTATTTGTTTCCCTGCGGTCTAACTTCTTGAGTTCTTTGTATATTTTGGATATAAGGCCTCTATCTGTTGTAGGATTGGTAAAGATCTTTTCCCACTCTGTTGGTTGCCGTTTTGTCCTAACCACAGTGTCCTTTGCCTTACAGAAGCTTTGCAGTTTTATGAGATCCCATTTGTCGATTCTTGATCTTAGAGCATAAGCCATTGGTGTTTTGTTCAGGAAATTTTTTCCAGTGCCCATGTGTTCCAGATGCTTCCCTAGTTTTTCTTCTATTAGTTTGAGTGTGTCTGGTTTGATGTGGAGGTCCTTGATCCACTTGGACTTAAGCTTTGTACAGGGTGATAGGCATGGATCGATCTGCATTCTTCTACATGTTGCCCTCCAGTTGAACCAGCACCATTTGCTGAAAATGCTATCTTTTTTCCATTGGATGGTTTTGGCTCCTTTGTCAAAAATCAAATGACCATAGGTGTGTGGGTTCATTTCTGGGTCTTCAATTCTATTCCATTGGTCTATCTGTCTATCTCTGTACCAATACCATGCAGTTTTTATCACTATTGCTCTGTAATACTGCTTGAGTTCAGGGATAGTGATTCCCGCTGAAGTCCTTTTATTGTTGAGGATAGCTTTAGCTATCCTGGGTTTTTTGTTATTCCACATGAATTTGCAAATTGTTCTGTCTAACTCTTTGAAGAATTGGATTGGTATTTTGATGGGGATTGCATTGAATCTGTAGATTGCTTTTGGTAAAATGGCCATTTTTACTATATTAATCCTGCCAATCCATGAGCATGGGAGATCTTTCCATCTTCTGAGGTCTTCTTCAATTTCTTTCCTCAGTGTCTTGAAGTTCTTATTGTACAGATCTTTTACTTGCTTGGTTAAAGTCACACCGAGGTACTTTATATTATTTGGGTCTATTATGAAGGGTGTCCTTTCCCTAATTTCTTTCTCGGCTTGTTTCTCTTTTGTATAGAGGAAGGCAACTGATTTATTTGAGTTAATTTTATACCCAGCCACTTTGCTGAAGTTGTTTATCAGCTTTAGTAGTTCTCTGGTGGAACTTTTAGGATCACTTAAATATACTATCATGTCATCTGCAAATAGTGATATTTTGACCTCTTCTTTTCCGATCTGTATCCCTTTGATCTCCTTTTGTTGTCTGATTGCTCTGGCTAGAACTTCAAGAACTATATTGAATAAGTAGGGAGAGAGTGGGCAGCCTTGTCTAGTCCCTGATTTTAGTGGGATTGCTTCAAGTTTCTCTCCATTTAGTTTAATGTTAGCAACTGGTTTGCTGTATATGGCTTTTACTATGTTTAGTTATGGGCCTTGAATTCCTATTCTTTCCAGGACTTTTATCATGAAGGGGTGTTGAATTTTGTCAAATGCTTTCTCAGCATCTAATGAAATGATCATGTGGTTCTGTTCTTTCAGTTTGTTTATATAATGGATCACGTTGATGGTTTTCCGTATATTAAACCATCCCTGCATGCCTGGGATGAAGCCTACTTGATCATGGTGGATGATTGTTTTGATGTGCTCTTGAATTCGGTTTGCCAGAATTTTATTGAGTATTTTTGCGTCGATATTCATAAGGGAAATTGGTCTGAAGTTCTCTTTCTTTGTTGTGTCTTTGTGTGGTTTAGGTATAAGAGTAATTGTGGCTTCGTAGAAGGAATTCGGTAGTGCTCCATCTGTTTCAATTTTGTGGAATAGTTTGGATAATATTGGTATGAGGTCTTCTATGAAGGTTTGATAGAATTCTGCACTAAACCCGTCTGGACCTGGGCTCTTTTTGGTTGGGAGACCTTTAATGACTGCTTCTATTTCCTTAGGAGTTATGGGGTTGTTTAACTGGTTTATCTGTTCCTGATTTAACTTCGATACCTGGTATCTGTCTAGGAAATTGTCCATTTCCTGAAGATTTTCAAATTTTGTTGAATATAGGTTTTTATAGTAAGATCTGATGATTTTTTGAATTTCCTCCGAATCTGTAGTTATGTCTCCCTTTTCATTTCTGATTTTGTTAATTTGGACGCACTCTCTGTGTCCTCTCGTTAGTCTGGCTAAGGGTTTATCTATCTTGTTGATTTTCTCAAAGAACCAACTTTTGGTTCTGTTGATTCTTTCTATGGTCCTTTTTGTTTCTACTTGGTTGATTTCAGCTCTGAGTTTGATTATTTCCTGCCTTCTACTCCTCCTGGGTGTATTTGCTTCTTTTTGTTCTAGAGCTTTTAGGTGTGCTGTCAAGCTGCTGACATATGCTCTTTCCTGTTTCTTTCTGCAGGCACTCAGCGCTATGAGTTTTCCTCTTAGCACAGCTTTCATTGTGTCCCATAAGTTTGAGTATGTTGTATCTTCATTTTCATTAAATTCTAAAAAGTTTTTAATTTCTTTCTTTATTTCTTCCTTGACCAGGTTATCATTGAGTAGAGCATTGTTCAATTTCCACGTATATGTGGGCATTCTTCCCTTATTGTTATTGAAGACCAGTTTTAGGCCGTGGTGGTCCGATAGCACGCATGGGATTATTTCTATCTTTCTGTACCTATTGAGGCCCGTTTTTTGACCAATTATATGGTCAATTTTGGAGAAAGTACCATGAGGAGCTGAGAAGAAGGTATATCCTTTTGCTTTAGGATATAATGTTCTATAAATATCCGTTAAGTCCATTTGGCTCATGACTTCTCTTAGTCTGTCTACATCACTGTTTAATTTCTGTTTCCATGATCTGTCCATTGATGAGAGTGGGGTGTTGAAATCTCCCACTATTATTGTGTGAGGTGCAATGTGTGTTTTGAGCTTTAGTAAGGTTTCTTTTACATATGTAGGTGCCCTTGTATTTGGGGCATAGATATTTAGGATTGAGAGTTCATCTTGGTGGATTTTTCCTTTGATGAATATGAAGTGTCCTTCCTTATCTTTTTTGATGACTTTTAGTTGGAAATTGATTTTATTTGATATTAGAATGGCTACTCCAGCTTGCTTCTTCTGACCATTTGCTTGGAAAGTTGTTTTCCAGCCTTTCACTCTGAGGTAGTGTCTGTCTTTGTCTCTGAGGTGTGTTTCCTGTAGGCAGCAGAATGCAGGGTCCTCGTTGCGTATCCAGTTTGTTAATCTATGTCTTTTTATTGGGGAGTGGAGGCCATTGATATTGAGAGATATTAAGGAATAGTGATTATTGCTTCCCGTTATATTCATATTTGGATGTGAGGTTATGTTTGTGTGCTTTCATTCTCTTTGTTTTGTTGCCAAGACGATTAGTTTCTTGCTTCTTCTAGGGTATAGCTTGCCTCCTTATGTTGGGCTTTACCATTTATTATCCTTTGTAGTGCTGGATTTGTAGAAAGATATTGTGTAAATTTGGTTTTGTCATGGAATATCTTGGTTTCTCCATCAATGTTAATTGAGAGTTTTGCTGGATACAGTAACCTGGGCTGGCATTTGTGTTCTCTTAGGGTCTGTATAACATCAGTCCAGGATCTTCTGGCCTTCATAGTTTCTGGCAAGAAGTCTGGTGTGATTCTGATAGGTCTCCCTTTATATGTTACTTGACCTTTTTCCCTTACTGCTTTTAATATTTTTTCTTTATTTCGTGCGTTTGGTGTTTTGACAATTATGTGACGGGAGGTGTTTCTTTTCTGGTCCAATCTATTTGGAGTTCTGTAGGCTTCTTGTATGTCTATGGGTATCTCTTTTTTTAGGTTAGGGAAGTTTTCTTCTATGATTTTGTTGAAGATATTTACTGGTCCTTTGAGCTGGGAGTCTTCACTCTCTTCTATACCTATTATCCTTAGGTTTGATCTTCTCATTGAGTCCTGGATTTCCTGTATGTTTTGGACCAGTAGCTTTTTCCGCTTTACATTATCTTTGACAGTTGAGTCAATGATTTCTATGGAATCTTCTGCTCCTGAGATTCTCTCTTCCATCTCTTGTATTCTGTTGGTGAAGCTTGTATCTACAGCTCCTTGTCTCTTCTTTTGGTTTTCTATATCCAGGGTTGTTTCCATGTGTTCTTTCTTGATTGCTTCTATTTCCATTTTTAATTCCTTCAACTGTTTGATTGTGTTTTCCTGGAATTCTTTCAGGGATTTTTGCGATTCCTCTCTGTAGGCTTTTACTTGTTTATTAATGTTTTCCTGTGCTTCCCTAAGTGTGTTCAGGTCTTTCCTGAAGTCCTCCAGCATCATGATCAAATATGATTTTGAAACTAGATCTTGCTTTTCTGGTGTGTTTGGATATTCCATGTTTGTTTTGGTGGGAGAATTGGGCTCCGATGATGGCATGTAGTCTTGGTTTCTGTTGCTTGGGTTCCTGCGCTTGCCTCTCGCCATCAGATTATCTCTAGTGTTACTTTGTTCTGCTATTTCTGACAGTGGCTAGACTGTCCTATAAGCCTGTGTGTCAGGAGTGCTGTAGACCTGTTTTCCTCTCTTTCAGTCAGTTATGGGGACAGAGTGTTCTGCTTTCGGGTGTGTAGTTTTTCCTCTCTACAGGTCTTCAGCTGTTCCTGTGGGCCTGTGTCTTGAGTTCACCAGGCAGCTTTCTTGCAGCAGAAAATTTGGTCTTACCTGTGGTCCCGAGGCTCAGGTTTGCTCGTGGGGTGCTGCCCAGGGGCTCTCTGCAGCAGCAGCAACCAGGAAGACCTGTGCCGCCCCTTCCGGGAGCTTCAGTGCACCAGGGTTCCAGATGGTCTTTGGCTTTTTCCTCTGGCGTCCGAGATGTGTGTGCAGGGAGCAGTCTCTTCTGGTTTCCCAGGCTTGTCTGCCTCTCTGAAGGTTTAGCTCTCCCTCCCAGGGGATTTGGGTGCAGAGAACTGTTTATCCGGTCTGTTTCCCTCAGGTTCCGGCGGTGTCTCAGGCGCAGGGGTCCTGCCGCTCCTGGGCCCTCCCCCACGGGAGCCCAGAGGCCTTATACAGTTTCCTCTTGGGCCAGGGATGTGGGCAGGGGTGAGCAGTGTTGGTGGTCTCTTCTGCTCTGCAGCCTCAGGAGTGCCCACCTGACCAGGCGGTTGGGTCTCTCTCTCACCGGGTCTGGGAGCAGAGCTCTGTACCCCATTTTTAATAGCATTATTTGATTCTCTGGAGACTAACTTCTTGAGTTCTTTGTATATATTATATTAGCCCTCTATTGGATGTGGGATTGGTTAAGGTCTTTTTCCAATCTGTTGGTTGCCATTTTGTCCTATTGACAGTGTCCTTTGCCTTACAGAAGCTTTACAATTTTTTTGTGTCCCCATTTGTCGATTATTGATCTTAGAGCATAAGCCATTGGTGTTCTGTTCAGGAAATTTTCCCCAGTGCCTATATGTTCAAGGCTCTTCCCCACAAATAGATGGAACTAGAAAATGTCATCCTGAGTGAGGTAACCCAGTCACAGAAGAATACACATGCCATGCACTCACTGATAAATGGATATTAGCCCAAAAGCTTAGAATACCTAAGAAAAAAGTTCAAAGATCATACGAAGCTCAAGAGGAAGGAAGACCAAAATGTGGGTGCTTCATTCCTTCTTAGAAGGGAGAAAAAAATACTCACAGGAGGAAATACAAGGACAAAGAGTGGAGCACGGACTGAAGAAAAGGTCATTCAGAGACTGCCCTACCTGGAGATCTATCCTATATGTAGCCACCAAACACAGTCACTATTGCTGATGCCAAGAAGTGCTTGCTGACAGGAGCCAGATATGGTGTCTCCTGAGAGGCTGTTCCAGAACCCTACTGATACAGGTGAGGATGCTTGCAGCCAACCATTGGACTGAACATAGGGACCCCAATGGAGGAGTTAGAGAAAAGACCGAAGAAGCTGAAGGGGTTTGCAATCCCATAGGAAGAACAACATTATCAACCAACCAGACACCAGCAGAGCTCCCAGGGACCAAACTACTAACCAATGAGTACACATGAAGGGACCCATGACTCCAGCCACGTATGTAGCAGAGGATGGCATTGTCCAGTATCAATAGGAAGAAAAGCCCTTGGTCCTGTGAAGGCTAGTTTCCCCGTGTAGGACAGGTGTCTAGCATGGCTGTCCTCTGACAGGCTCCATTTAGCAGCTGACTCAGATGCAGACATCCACAGCCCAACAGTGGGTGGAGCGTGAGGACTCTTATAGAAGAGCTGGGATAAGGATTGCATCCCTAAAGGGGAGAGGAACTACACAGGAAGACCAGCAGAGCTAACTAATGAGGACCCTTAGGGCCCTCAGAGCCTGAACTACCAAGCAAAGAACATACACAGGCTGCACCGAGGCCTCCCTGCACATATGTAGCAGACATGCTCTTCCTGTGGGTCCTGAACAACTGGAGCAGGAGCTACCCCAAAAGCTGTTTCCTGTGTGTAGGATATGTTCTTCTAGATGGGCTGCCTTGTCTGGCTTCAGTGGCAGAGAGATGTGCCAGGGTGGGGAGATACCCATGGAGGCCCTTACTGGCTACCTGATTAGAAGAGAAGGGGAGGAGGATGGGGAGAGGATTGTGGGAGAGCATGACTGGGATGGGGGCAGTGAGTGGGATATAAAGTGATTAAGTAAATATAAAAAGAAGAGGGTAATGGTGTCTCTTCACAACAATAAAAACTGAGATAGAAGTAATGAGAAAGTCTGAACAAATCTTCTAGGAAAGAAACTGTGTTTGCAGGGACTAATTGCCTGATGAGAGTTTCAGGACTGTAGAGATACTAAAACATTACAAGCCCCTGAGGCTGATTGCCTTATTTTGAGCTAGTTATAGCTCTCTAGGACAGACATTCCTTGTCCACCTCAATATTGTGACTAATAGATTAAAAACTTTTTAGAAACTATTAATTTAGCAGACTACTAGCTTCCATCAACCAAAAATCCAGACAGCATCTTCAGCCTATAGAAAAGCTTCCTCCATCTTGCTATACCTGATTCTTTGATATACCCACCAACACATTTTAAACTCACCTTGATTTATGGTTTTCCTAATTCTGAAAGTTTATAAACTTGATGAAAGTCCTGCTACATTGGAACACTGAATTTGAGATAACATAAATCTGTGTTCCTGGACCTCCGGAATAAACTATCTTTTATTCTCTTTAAGAAAAAAGAGAAGGAAGGGAATAGAAGAAGAATAGAAGGTGGAACAAAATAGTCATGAGAGGCAGATAGAGGAGGAAACTGGGAGGGAGCGGGATGGGGAGGAGAATGGGGGATTCAGGACCCAGTGCAGGAAAGGACAGGAGAGATGGCTAGAAGGCCATAAAAATGAATGGAAATCTGCAACTGACAGGGATGAGGAGGTTGGGGGAGGGGGGTATCTCCAGGACAAGACTGAGACCTGGGATAAGAGAGAGGCACCCAAGAATCAATGGGAGTAACATTAGCTATGACTCCACATTAGGGGTATGGACCCTGAAGAAGCCATCTCCTGTAGTCAGGCTCCACCCAGTGGAGCAATAGAGAAAACATCCCACCCAAAAAACTTTCAACCTGTAATTTATCCTGTCTACAAGAAATGCAGGCATGGGGCTGGGGGGTGGGGGAGCAGAGACTTGGGGAATAGGCAACCAATAACTGACCCAACTTGATACCCATCCCATGGGCAAGCACCAATCCCTGACATTATGAATGACATTCTGTTATGCTTGCAGACAGGAGCATGTTGCCCTCTGAGAGGTTTCACCCAGCAGCTGACTCAGACAGATACAAACGCCAATAGCCAAATAGTGGATGGAGCTTGGGGACTCTTAGGGACGAAAAAAAGGAAGGATCGTGGGTCCCGAAAGGCATAGGAACTCCACAGGAAGGCCAACAGAGTCAACTAACCTGAACCCTTGGGGTTCTCAGAGTCTGAACCATCAACCAAAGAACATACACAGGCTGGACCTAGGCCTCCTGGATCATATGTAGCAGATACAGCTTGATCTTCATGTGGGTCCCAAACAACAAGAATGGGGGCTATTCCAAAAGCTGTTGCCTGTACTTGGGATGTGTTCTTCTAGCTGGGCTACCTTGTGTGGCCTCAGTGGCAGAGGAAGCACCGAACTTCAAAAGACTTGAAGTGCCAGGGTAGGATACCCAGGGAGGCCCCCACCTGACTCAGAGGAGAAGGGGAGGGGATGGGGGAAGGATTATGGGTGGAAGTGACCAGGAGGGAGGCAGTGAGCAGGGTGTAAAATAAATAAGTAAAAAAATAAAATTAAATTTAAAAAAATTCTTATAGTCGCTTGGCTTTTTCGTTAACTAGAGTCAAAAGCTAGCTAACTGAAACTAAGTATTTATAACATAAAAAAGATTACATTACCACCATAATTTATTTGTACAACTTCAGTCCCAGTTTTATTGTTAATATTCAATTAATTGATTGGTTGCTTTTGGAGTCTTGCATTTTTGTTTTTCCAAGAATAGGTTTTTATGTGTACCCCTGACTGTCCTGGAACTCACGGTATAGACCAAACTAACCTCACACTCAGAGATCTCCCCGTCTCCACCTCCTACATGCTGGGATTAAAGGCTCTAGCTATCATACCAGCCAAAATCCATTAGTTCTAATCAGGATGATTCCCCCTTTGATTGCCGTAAAGTCAACTGATTACGACAGATCACTCAAGGGGAGAGCATTGACGGAAAAGGGATATGAGTCTTTGGGAGTCATCTTAGAATTCCACCTTCACAAACTGTTCTTAAAAAGGCTTTGATTCCTAGGGTGCGCTTCCAGACATGGTAGTATATTGATTCACAAGCGTGATTTAAAATTTAAGCAAAAAATGTGTTTATTACAAAAATTTTAAAAATCAATAAAAGCATACACTTACTTGTTAACCATTATTAAAAGAGATGTCAGTTTCTAGTAAATACGAAAATGGGAGATAATAAGCATGTAGTGTGGTGGTTTGAATAAGCTTGGTCCATAGGAAGGAGGCACCATGAGAAGGTATGGCCTTGTCGAAGGAAGTGTTTCACTGAATAGGTGGGCTTTGAGGTCTCCTAGTGCCCAAGGTAGTGCTCCTGACTGCATGCCAAAGACAGTCTCCTCCTGACCACCCTCAGATTGAGAAGTAGAACTCTTGGCTCCTACAGCACTAAGTCTGACTATATGGTGCCATGCTTCCCATCATGCTGATAATGGACTGGACCTCTGAATCTGTAAGCCAGACCCAATTAAATGTTTGTCTTTATAAGAGTTGTCTTGGTCATGATGGCTCTTTACAGCAATGAAATCTTAACTAACACAGGTAACAATAACTGAAAGATTCAAATAATTTACCAATGTTTGCAGTAATCTTCACTGTCAGACGGTATTAACTATACAGTACAGATGAGACTTGGTGACACAGAGCTTGTATGTAGTAATAAGCACATACTTAAAAGCTTTAAAATAGCATGTGTGAATGAAAAGCAGGGTAAATAGATTACTTGATATACTACAAAAAACACAAGGCTGTGTCTGAAGATTTGGGTTTCCTAGGTACACAAACAAGTGACATTCTCTGATATTTCTCACCTTGGCTTTCCTAAATTGTGCTACAGCTCAAGAACACAAGGAACATCCTTGTTTTTCTCTCCAAAATGCAGAACCAATAAGGACATGTTCAGCAGACAAAGGTTGGGACCTGTACTGATGATGAAGCTAATTCTGGAGAGGGAGCCCAGGTACACACCAGCCAACAGTCCCTGGCGGACGAATGAGTGTAGGCACTGGGTGAGGCAACACATGGGAAAGCTCATTCTATAGATGATCCCAGCACCCAGTAAAAAGAAGAGAAGACAACAAATTTGTGTGCTTTCATGCAATTACAGAGTCCCACCATTTAAAAACTTTGACTTATGAGTGTACCAACCAATCCAGTCACTCGCTTCAGTTTTATAGACAACCAAGGAGTCAAGAAGAGAGAAGCAAGAGGTTGGTGGTGTATAGGGTAAGTGTGTGTTTGTTCAAGTAGAACGAGTAACAATAATTCAGATAGGACCGTGTGTGTGTATGATGCTTACGGAATCTATTGAGCTTGTTCACAATAGTGTATAAAATACTACCCTCACAATCACAAGAATAACGCTCATTACCAGGCTTTCTGATAAAGACTTTATAAAGTCCAAAATAAGAAAACACATGAATAAACATTAAAGAGCACTGCCATCATTGACACGTAAGCATCTTATGAACAGAGGAAAGCATACACCTTCATGAACCACATCTTCTGCTCTGTATTTTACTGAGGTCTCCTTCAAACCATACATACATGTTCATGCTGGAAGAGAACTTGTTAAAGGAAGTGCTATTTGCTGGGAAGTTATCCTATTCTAGAGATGAACTCATTGAGGCCACATGGCTGCCCTGTAAATTAAGGATATGAGATTCTCTGTTCACATAATTTACACATGCTCACACAGCAGTACAGACAGAACTGGAAAATTCTAATGGTGCCAGGAAACTAGATTGCTTGATTTTTTTTCCAGTGTTAGAAGCTGTCTAGTAGACTTTGTATAGAACTTTGTATCAAACTCCTTACTTTGAGTCTCTTTGTGTGAAATTTAAGAGTTATTTTGATGACTAAAACACAAATGTGTTCAACTTCACCAATTTATCCCTTTGACAATATTCTTTCTAATGAGCAGAAAGAAACTGTGTTTTAATAACTGCATTTATTATCTACAAAAAATGAAGGATGAATTATCCATTAAATACTCCCCTTAGTCCAGAAGTCTTTACTAAGCTACAAAGCTTTGGCCCCCCAAACTAAGGAGAAAACTTAGTTGAGAAAACACTTGCTGTGCAAGCAAGAGGACCTGAGTTTCATATCCAGAAGCCAAGCATGGTCATAAGACATGACCTTGGGACAGTGGCTAAAACCAAGTAAGAGTGAGGACTTGCGTTTGGATCCTTAGAACACACATAAAGCCTGGCATGGTAGGATGCATCTCGAATCCCAGTATTCCTTCAGCAAGAGGGAAAATGGAGACAGAGGAGTGCCCAGTAGCTCACTGGCCAGCTAGTGTAGCACATGCAGAAACAGCAAGGCCTCGTCTCAAACAAGGTGGAAGAAGAAAACCAAAATAACAAGCTGCTCTCTGACTTCCTTTGACACACGTTTCTGCACTCACATGTACATGCACATGTATCTCACACACACATACACACATGGAGACAGACACACAGACAGATAGACACACAGACAGATAGAGATAGAGGAGAGAGAGAGAGAGAGAGAGAGAGAGGAGAAGATGACGTGAATAACTGTTTCTCTCAATTCTGAAGAGCAGAGAAGTCCAAGATCAAGTTGTGGACAGATCTGGTGTCTGGGGAGGTCTATTCCATGCTCACATCTGCCTTCTCACATAGCAGAAAGGGTAGAGCACTCTGGGCTCCCCTTCATAAGGACACTAATGCCATGTATGAGTACTCTCTTATGACTTATCTTCAGAAGCATTGTCCTCCTAATGCCACCATCATGCTGACGGTGAAGACTTCGATATAATGATTTGGCACTGGGTAGAGGCGTCTGCGGAAGCCAGTAACTGCCAGGCTCTCCATAGATGCACAGAGCATCTGTCTCACTAATGGGATAAGAGTAAGAGCACACGAGAAGAGAACCTGGAAGAGGGACAGAACTGATGCGGCAAATTGTCTTAATTAGGGTTTTGATTGATGTCAAGAGACACCATGACTACAGCAACCCTTACAAAGGAAAATATTTCATTGAGGCTGGATTACGGTTTCAAAGGTTTAGTCCATTATCATCGTGGGAAGGAAGCATGGCAGCATGCAGGCAGACACAGTGCTAGAGAAGATAAGAGCTCTACATCTCGATCTGTAGGTAGAAGTGAATGCCTCACTAGGCCTAGCTTGAGCATCTGAGACATCAAAGCCCACCCCCATTTCCTTCATTTGGAGGACCCTAGGGGCTTTTGCCACTCTCCACCCACAGTTCTTGGGAGGAACAGGAACATGCTTGGAAAACTGCAGAATGTACCGATAGTCACTCTGGTCCTAGATTAAGTTCCAATGCATGTCATAATCTGCCCATGCTTGCTAACCAATAGATTCAAAAGTCAATACGATAGCCAATGAGTTTGAACTGCAACCTTGTTGATATAACCTGTACCCCTACAAAGTATAAAAACTCCTTGTTATAGCTATTCAGGGTTGCCTTCTAGTCACTCACCACAAGGGGCTGATTGAAGGTCTCGCTGGGAAATAAGCCTCTTGCACTTGCATAGAACTCCGTTCTCTGTCTCACTTGGGGGGGTGGGGGGGCTCCCAGTAGTTAAGACTCACTTTGAGCCTTACACAATAAGACCACACCTCCTAACAGTGCCACTTCTTATAGGCCAAACATTCAAACACATTAGTCTGTGGGAGCCATTCCTGTTCAAACCACCACACAAATAGAGCAGCTGTTCTCAACCTTCCTGATGCTGAGACCCTTTAATATAGTTTCTCATGTTTTGGTGAACCTCAACCACAAAATTATTTTCATTACTACTTCATAACTCAAGTTTTGTTACTGTTGTGTATCATAATGCAAATATCAGTGTTTTCCAATGGTCTTAGGTGACGCCATGAAGGATCATTTAACCCTGAAGGGGTCTCAAATACAAGTTGAAATCCGCTGTCATAGAGGAAGATGGCTGAAATACGCAATTGCTATTAGGAGGTCAAGAAATAAAATGTGTCACAATTCATACGGGTTTTGTTTTTCTTCTTTTATTTCTTAATTGCCTGTGTGGGTTTTGGAGCAAGTCTAAAAATGATAAACTCTGAGCACTCTCTTAGAAATCAACTTAGGTCTTTAAAATGAATTTCTGTTGATTAACTCATGTGGTAAGATGACATATCAAAAGACAGGATTATAGAAGTGGAGAGATGTTCCAATTAGTCAAACAGTTGTTATGAGGCAAGCATGAGGATGTGAGTTCAGACTCCCAGCACCCACAGAACAAAGCATAGACACATGCCTGCAATCCCAGTGGATCCCTGGGGCTCGTGGGTCAGAGAATTTAGCTGAACTGATAAACTCCAGGTTCACTGAAAGAGCCTGTCTGAAAATACAACATGAAGATTGATTGAGAAAGACACGTGAGCTACTGGATCCCTCAACTCCCACACATGCACATACACAACAAACACAAACAGAGAAACTACATCAACATACATTTGTTCAGTAGGGCTTTGAAAACCCAGCTATCTGATGAAAGGCATGTTTATTAGGCGAGATTTTATTTATATGTACAAAACACATTAAGATACAATGTAACGTTTCTTCTCAAGGTTGTTCGTCTGGTTTTCTTTGCAATACTTCTGAAAGTAATGGTTTATGTCTTGAAGAGAATTCCTAGGCTTGGTGGTTAAGAGTGCTGGATACTTTTGTAGAGGACCTGGGTTCAATATCCAGAACCCACATGGTGGCTCATAACTGTAACTCCAATTTAGGGGACCTGACTAACTCCTCTGGCCTCTGAGGCAGGCAAATACATGTATATATATATACATGTATATGTAAAATATATATTTATATATATGTAAAATCCTAATATTTCAGCCAATATTATCTGCCCCACAGTTGCCTGGCAATAGCCAGCTGTGCCTGACTATAAAGGGGCCTGCTGGCGCCCTCCTCTCCTTCCTTCCTTCCTGCTCTCTCTTGCTCTTTGCTCTCTTCTCTTCCCTGCTCCTCCCCTTGTCCCTTCTCTCCCCATCTCCCCCCCTTCCCTCCACATGCTCATGGCTGGCCTTTCCTCTCTTCTTCTACTCTTCTTCTCTCATTAAACCTTTCCATGAGGAACCTTGCTGGTTAGGTGTGTTATGTCTGGATGCGAGCCAAGATTTAAACCCCAACACTAGGAGGCTTCATAACTTTATCTCCTGTTCAACTCGAGGTTAAAAAAACAAGTTAGCACATACAAAATGGAGTCGGCAAAGGCTCCTGATTAATAGAGCAAATAATAAACAAATAAAAAGGAAGGAATGACTGACCCAAGGTATGGTGGAGAGGTTTATTGCAGATAAAAGGGAGAACAGAGCCTGAGGTCTGGCAGAGTCCAGAGTGAACAGGTCCCTGAGCCATGTGAAGAGAGAGAAGGGAGAGAGAAGAGAGCAATGTAAAGGGTAGACCTAAAAGACTCAGGTGGGAAGATGGCTGGATTATATAGGGAAAGGTAACCCAGTAGGCAAGAGAGCAGGGTGTGCAAGCCACACTCTGTAAGAACCTGGGTGCCAGGTCTGCATTGATATGTTAAAGACTCCTCAGGTGTCCATTTGTTTGAGACCTAACACAGAAGAGACAGGGTCAGGCTACTGATAAGATAGCTTAGATGAAATCACAATGAGGTGTCTTCCCGGGGGACTTGGACAATTCTTTTACCTTAGCTGGTGACCTCCCTTCTCAGAGCCTTGCATGTTCCATGGGAGGCACTTGAAATTAAGCGTCCAAGTTAAACCTTCCTCTCCTTAAAGTTCACAGCCAGGGATTGATGGTGAAAGATAAAATTTGTGAAGGTCACACAATAAATGCAATACATGTGTATTCAAATACGACACAGATGTAAACAAAGTGTGCCATGACACTACTCTGAGATGCGAATAAAAATGCTATTTTGTCTCTGCCCTGAAATTAAGAAAGCTCTTTGTTCATACATATGTACATTTTTCTGAATCAAAAGTAGAGACTGACAGCTTTCAAGCTGTAGCATTTTAAAAGCAGTGGATGTAGCAAGCATAATTATCAGAATTAAAACTTACATCTCATGAATGTAGGCATAAAAATTTCAGTCATCAACTTATTCATAATATCACTACAGAAGTTAATATAGTCTTGACCCAAAAACAGCTTTTATGATACATAATTTAGGTTTTCTGTGCTTCATGACACTTGATTAGAAGCAAAACATCAGCCAGAATAATGTATCTTAGAATCACAGCCATGTGGATGGCTTTCCCAGTGAATTTGCCTGCCCCTGCACTCATGGACAGAACAAGCAAGGGAAATGTGGCCTTACACACAGAAAGGAAAGAGAAGTTAGAGCTAATGAAGTCAAAATTCACCCGTTAATTTGTTGTGCTTAGTAACAAAGGTTCTCTGACTTTGTAAGACAGACAAGTACTGCAGATGAAGGACACAAGGCACGTTAATAGAAAGTAACAGATAGTCCCTGTCCTGTGACACAAACAGAATGTGTCACCAGCAGCTGTCATGTCTGACTGAGCATTCACCTCCTACCAAAGCAGGAGAGCTTGAGTTCCTCAGCAATGTCCCACCCAACTCCTTCACTGCCCCTCACATTCACCAGCCAAGAGCAGACCTCCGAATGCCTGAAATGCTAATGCTTGAAGTTCCTACGGAGGGCGCTTGGAGAAGAGCACGGAAAAAGCACATCTGGGCTCCTAAACATTAACACAGCCCTTCAGAAGAGATGCTAGCAGAACTAGCACTTAAGGGGCATGGGGCAGGCTTTCCCCTCCGCAGCTGGTGACGCCTTCCCAAGATGCATCACATCTAAATGATACTCCTGAGGAGGGTGACGACTGTCAGATTCTGGGAGGCTGGAACTGTGAGGTGGTTTCTCTGAGATGAAGCGACCTGTTCACAGCAGAGAAACTGATCAAGTTTCAATTGAAGGAAAAATCATCTAAATATACCTACCAGCCTTTGCTAAAGGCCATCTGATTATGTGTGGACATTCTTGGAAATGCAATTCAATAGCACATTTTCTCTAATTATGTTCTGGTCGATTCGGATTTGTGGCTGAAAATGGCACTTCAATTAGAAGAAACTGGATTCTTTAAAACTTGACTTTAAAGTAGTCACAAATAAAGAACTGTTGCTTCACCAGAGACAACATCAAATATTCAACAGCACATTTAAATAGAAGCTTTTATAAAATCCCATTCCCAAATGGGCATTTGTATCTGGTCAAGACGTAACAGTAATGGGAACCAGGGTGATCATCCGTATCACCCAATAAATGATGGGAATCCCCCCCAGGCAACGTTTTACTTCATGAGCTTGTCACCCCCTCATTGGTTCACTAGTCCCAGGATGAGAAAGGACTCAGCCACCCACAATAATGTTATTAACAGGAATATAGATCAGTTCCCCAAAGAAGCCAGTGAATCCCCATGATAGCGAATCCTTTCGTTGTGGCCATGGCGATCTTCTTTTCTGTGGGGTTTGGTGCATCTTTTAAGCAGCCGAATTGAGTCCTTTACAAACTGCTGACTTGGCTCGACAAACTGCATCAGCTGATCCACGTTTGTGGGGTGGCGGTTTGAGAGGGTGGAGACATAGCTCAGGAGAGACTTGTACCCCAGGATGGGAATCTTGAAGCATAAGAAATGTAGCGGTTTGTCCCCAGCTAGACTTCACAGAGGGGAGGATTAGAGGAATTCTTTGTACTTCCTGGGGACAGAGACTGAGCCTGCACTGAGAGAGATCAGGCAGTTCAAGTTCATGACATAGGCTTCTCTGGCGACGGCCAGAGATCTGCTGGGGACTGGCCATGTAAGAAGTGTCTAGCTTCATATTGCTGTGACAATTACCTAAGGAAGCAGTTTCAAAAGAGGAAAGATTTTATAAATACTTCCTGTGTTTGATATTTGTAAATATTTCCTTGTACGGTCCCCGTGTGCCCCTACCACGCTTTCAGTGCTGGGGACCAAACCCACAAAAACAGGCTTTGCACATGGTGGGCAAGCACCGTACCACTGAATCACAGCCCCCGTCTATTCAAACTAGGAAAGGTTTATTCGGGCTCTCAGTTTCACAGGGTCAGCTGTCCAGGTTGCTTCAGGCCTGAGACAAGACAGAAACATCACCAGAGCAAGAGAGTCTGGCAAAAACTTCCCACCTCCTGGTGGCCAGGAAGCAGAATGCAACAGAGGAAGGACCCTTTAAAGACATGCCCCAGACCATTCCTTCTTCCAGCCAGACCCACCACCTCCAAAAATAGTTCACCAGCAGGGGACCAACCCTTCAACATACGAATTTGCAGGATCAATCTATATTCGAATCGTGGAAGTGAAGAAACTAGTCAAAGATTAAAAAGCAGAAACAAAACTGATGCCTTTGCCAGGCAGTGGTAGTCCTTTAATCCCAGCTCTTGGGAGGCAGAGGCAGGCAAATGTGTTGAGTTCAAGGACAGCCTGGTCTACAGAACAAATTTCAGGACAGCCAGGGCTATGCAGAGAAGCCCTACGCAGGGCTACGTCTTAGAAAAGAAAAAAAAAAAAATGTGCAGTGGCAGTGGACGCTCCGGGTCTACACACGATTCTGATTCCACACCCGAAGATTCAACCCACCACAGATCACACATATTAACAATGATCTGTGTTTGCACTAAACACATGCAGATGCCCCCCTCCCCCCACACTACTATTTATTACAAAGAAACAACCTATCCACATAGCAGTCACTTTGCCTCAGAAATGAGTACCCCGCGGGCTCTCTGCCAATGAGAATTAGGTCTCTGAAGAGACTGCCACCTTTTGGGGTAGGGAGTCTTGGAAACACTCTCTGAGGTCACCAAGGGACAACTGTAGACGTTCCTTAACTCGCAAGTTTTACTGTAGCTTCCTAATAGCCAGTCCTTGGAATTGGGAAGGGGAGAGCGTTTTATTATGATAGCAACAGTAAAGGCTGCTGTGCCTTAGAGCTAATGACAATCAACACCTTGAGGGCTGAGCTATCGCCGACACAATACAGTCCACTCATTCTCACACACAGCTGTGGATCTACTGTTTCAGTGCTAGAGTGCCAGAAAATATAAAAGTTACATCTTAAAAAAAAAAAAAAAAAAAAAAAAACCCTTCAGAACAACGTTCTTGGAAATGGCTATATTTTTAATATAACAGTTAAACTAGCATCTGGAGTTTACACCTCAATATAAAAACAGAAATTTGTGAAAACAAAATTTTAAAGGACTGGGCTCAAGTGGATTTAGGGGACAGGCTCTTCTGGGTTTCCTTTGCTCTGAGGCTACAACGAGCGAATACTAGAATCAAGTGCGTTAGTGCCCTCTAGTGGCCACTGTCCTATCCTACAAGCTCATTTTGTTGCTGTCTCTCCAAATGCCCCCATACTCCAATCCTCTGAGCAGGGACAACCTTTATAGCAACCCACTTGTGTCGTCTAAGAGCAGACAATGCCCTAAAGGTAAAAGCTATCAATTTGAGATTTTCCTGGCAAAACTAAAGTAATAAGCAGCAGACGGCAACTAGGAAAATACAGTGAAATTACTATCATGTATTTATTTCAAGATTTTAACAAATTGAGAATATTGATTTACATGGGGGAAAGTTGGGGAGTCTTTCCATGCTTCTGCCTGTGGCTTGTCAGCTACCTCCCCCTTGGGTCTCCATCTCATCCTGCAGCTTCCGTTTTAGCCTGAGTCACCAGGATTTACACGCCACAAAGAACCTGTTCTATTGCATATAAGTCTTGGGTCTGAGCCTTTCTTCTGTGAGCGTATAATGGTGACACCTACGAAACCCAGTAATTGTGAACTAAAGTGTCGTTCTCCTTGACTATGTTTTTGGGTGATAATGATATAACTATCTGTCCTATTTGTAGGTATTTGTTTTATTAGTTGAAGTCATAGACCATTTTCCGTTGCTGTATCTGGAATAATACATACTGAACAACTTATAAAGAATAAAGGTCTGCTCACTTCACAGTTCCAATAGTAGGTGATTCAGAGACCAGGGGCTGCCTTGGTACCAGGCTCCATATGGTCTACACTCCTCAGAGTTCTGAGGTGGCAAAGGACACCACATGGTGATAGAGGAGGGCAAGGAAGGCAAAAAGGGCATAGTGAGAGTTATTCCAGGACACTCATCCATCTATTCATGGACCAACCCATTCATGAGATCCCTGCCTTTGGGACCTAATTATCTCTCACATTCTCTCCCATCCCATCTCTTAATACCTCACAATGGAGATTAAATCCCAAGTGAGTTCTAATGAATCACCCAAACCACAATACATAACATTTTTAATGCATTCATTTGCTGTGTGGGGATACACATATGTGCACGTGTGTGTGTGCCACGGTGCACATGTGGGAATGAGAACACAGATGGCACTTTCCTCCTTCCTTCCATCATATGAGTCCCAGGATCAAGCACAGGGTGTGGGCTTGGTGTAAAGACTTTTATCTCCTGAACCATCTCATCAGTCCAAGAAATAAACATTTCTAAAACTTTGAACATTTTAATTGTTTACTCCAAACCTGATCATATTTAAAGAATATTACTACAAATTATTCTAAAGACAAATATTTATCTGTTGCAGTATGCACTTAAGTCATTCTTACAACCCCCATCATTTTTCACAGCGGTTGGGACTTAATGCATGATCTCCCTCCCTTCTTGTGATTCTGCAGCGTAAGTGGAAACACGCAAGGAGAATATGGAAGAAAAGCTGTTACCTCAGCCTGTTCCATCACCAGGAGACCAACTGAACAGGGTGAAGGGGAGAAACCTAAAACTTTGTAAGCAGACATAAGCCAGGAAGTCACTTTATCCCACTCAAGTCCACCAATAAATGAAACCTTTGATAGTTTCTGCAAGGTAGTACAGGCCTAATAATTAAACACAACGCTATATTCCTAACTTCTGCAGAAAATACTTTACAAACAGTTTATCCAGACAATCAGTCTGGTCATGTTGGAAAAAGAAAGTTTCCTCTTCCAACTTGGATTTGAGTGCTCTAGGGTCTGCGAATTGGTGTGAGATAAAAGCTCATTGCCAGGGAAGGAGGGAGTGACCTACAAGGATGGCTCCTTGAAGAGCTTGCAGGTTTCGATACCAGCTAAGGCCTCAGAGGGCAAGCAGAGGCATTTCCGGTCTGGCTTGTTTTCAAACCCTTTAGAATCTAACAGTTATAATCAGCCAGTCATTTCCCTGTGAGGAGATCTCTGAGCAGTTTGTAAAAGCACAAACTTACACAGCTCTGCTTTGAGTTCCTACTGTGGCTGCTTCACATATTTACAGTTTAAGGTAATTCCATGATTTCTTGGTGGGTGGCTCACCCCTTTGTTTTCTCTACTTAAAGTACCACATTGAAGCCCTTCACAAGAGCTGGGCCGCTTGCTATGAAGAGACTTGAGCTAGAAGTTCGGAGAGAAGAAACCAGCACAAGTCAAAAAGGAAGGCCTAAAACATACTGCAAGCCAACCCCAATTAACTTTTTCCCTTTATAAGAACTGCCATGGTCACACTGCCTCTTCACAGCCATAAAACCTAAGACAGAAGCCCAGCAGATATTTGTACAGGGAGACTGAAACTAGGTCAGGTTCGGCTCGACATTAGTTAGGATGGCCAGGGTTTGGTTTTGTTGATGCAAACTTCATTCATGAAGGTGAGAACATCATAGGATTAGACGAAGAGTAAAATAGGACAAGACAGTAATATTCAGCCCGTCTTTCTACAAATGAAAAAAGATGTTTGTTAAAATTTCTAGGTTAAAGAATTTTCCAGGGGAGAAAAAAAAAAGAGGTTATAAAGAAAGAAAGATGGAGAAAAGGCTGTAGACTTGTTATCTTGGACAAAGTTGCCTGGTTCATGGTGACCAGGATGAATCCAAAGGGCCCATTACTTCAGTAACAGTGCGTATCTTCTAAAAGCTCTGATGTAACCTACTCGGCTGGCCAAAAGGCACAAGACCTTTGTCAGCTGATGAAAGCCTTGTCCTCTACACCTGTACAAGAATGGCATTTTTCAGCTTTCTTTTTTTTAATAGACTTTTGTTATTTAAATAAGGAACTTGGTCATTTGTTAGCTCCCCGCCCCCACTTCTATTTATTTCTTCTTTTTTACACTCCAGATTTTATTCCCCTCCCAATCTACCCTCTGACTGTTCCACATCCCATACCTTCTCCCTGCCTCCCTGCCTACACAAGGATGCCCCTACCCCCGTCCTATCAGGCCTCTAAACTCCCTGGGGCCTCCAGTCTCTTGAGGGTTAGGTGCATCTTCTCTGACTGAACCCAGACCTGGGAGTCCTCTGCTGTATATGTGTTGGAGGCCTCATATCAGCTGCTGTATGCTGCCTGGTTGGTGGCCCAGTGTCTGAGAGATCTCAGGAGTCCAGGTTATTTGAGACTGCTGGTCCTCCTACAGGGTTGCCCTCCTTCTCAGCTTCCTCCAGCTTTTCCCTAACTCAACCAGAGGGGTCAGCAGCTTCTGTCCGTTGGTTGGGTGCACACATCTGCGTCTGACTCTTTCAGCTGCTTGTTCCATCTTTTGGAGGGCAGTCACGGTAGGACCCTTGTTGTGAGCACTCCATAGCCTCAGTAAATAGTGTCAGACCTTTGGGGCCTCCCCTTCACCTGGACGCCACTTTGGGCCTATAGCAGGACCTCCTTTTCCTCAGGCTCCTCTCCATTTCCATCCCTGCAGTTCTATCAGACAGGTACGATTCTGGGTCAGAGTTTTGACTGTGGGATAGCAACCCTATCCCTCACTTGATGCCCTGTCTTTCTGCTAGAGGTGGGCTCTTCAAGTTCCCTCTCCCCACTGTAGGGTGTTTCATCTAAGGTCCCTCTCTTTGATTCCTGAGGGTCTCTCACCTCCCAGGTCTCTGATACATTCTGGGTGGTCCCCCAAGCCCCGACCTCCACAGGTTGCCTGTTTCTACTCTTTCTGCTGGCCCTCAGGGCTTCAGTCCTTTTCCCCAACCTAATACCAGATCATGTTCTCCTCTCCCCCAACCCTAGCCCCAACCCCTTTCCCTCCCCTGTACCTCTGTCCCTCCCCCCTTGTGGTTGCTTTCTTTTCCCTCCCAAGTGGAACTAAGGCATCCTCACTTAGGCCCTTCAGCTTGTTGAACTTTTTCAGTTCTGTGGACTGTATCTTTGGTATTCTGTGCTTTTTCTTTAGCTAATATCCACCTATTAGGAAGAATATACCATGCATGTCCTTTTGGGTCTGAGTTACTTCACTCAGGATGGTATTTTCTAGTTCCATCCATTTGCCTGCAAAACTCAGGATGTCCTCATTCTCAATAGCTAAATCATATTCCATTGTGTACATGAACCACATTTTCTGTATCCATTCTTGTCGTGGGCATCTGGGTTGTTTCCAGCTCCTGACTATCACAAAAAAGGCAACTATGAACATACTGGAACATGTGCCCCTGTGGCATGGTGGGGCATCTTTTTGCCCAAGAGTGGTATAGCTGGGTCTTCAGGTAGATCTATTTCCAATTTTCTGAGGAAGCTCAGATTGATTTCCAGAGTGGTTGTACCAGTTTGCAATCCCACCAGTAATGCAAAACTGTTTCTCTTTCTCTACATCCTCACCAACATGTGTTGTCACCTGAGGTCAAATTTGAGCTTAGCCATTCTGACTAGTGTAAGGTGGAATCTTAGGGTCCTTTTGATGTGCATTTCTCTGATCGCTAAGGACTTTGAACATTTCTTTAGGTGCTTCTCAGCCATTCAAGATTCCTCTGTTGTGAATTCTTGGTTCAGTTCTGTACCCCAATTTTTGATTGGGTTGTTTTGGTTTTTCGGTGATTAGCTTCTTGAGTTCTTTGTATATTTTGGATATTAGCCCTCTATCAGATGTGGAGTTAGTAAAGATTTTTTTTCCCAATCTGTAGGATGCCAATTTGTCCTATTGACTATGTCCTTTGCCTTACAGAAGCTTTCCAGTTTCATGAGGTCCCATTTACCAATTCTTGATCTTAGAGTGTGAGCCACTGGAGTTCTGCCAATGAGTTTTCATATATTCCTGAGTGCATTAAATCATTTACTTAAATCCCCATAATATTCACTATCTAATACAGAAATCAAGAGCTTTGACATGCCAGCAAGCATAAGTCAAAATACGTCAAAATTATTTCAAAGGGGTCTGTTTTAGTCAAGAGTTCTCTGACAGAACCAAAAAGGGTATTATACTAGATGGTATTATACTAGATATTATAAAATTTGAGACGCTTACTGGTAGTGTGTCATGCTAGCCTAACAATGGCTGTCAACCAACAGACTGGTCTTCACTATGTACCAGGATCTCCAAGAAGCAGGCACTAAAGACAGTGGGGGAATGGATTGCCAGCAGAGTGAGGGCAAGCAGGTAAAGAGAGCCTCCTCCTTCCATGTCCTTTATATAGGCGGTCACCAAGTGTGGCCCAGATTAAAGGTGGATCTTCCTACCTCAAAAGACCTAAATTAAAAGTGGGTCTTTCCATTTCAAATGATTTAAGAAAGAGCAAATCCCTCACAGGTGCCCCACTTGCTTGTATTTAAGTTAATGCAGGTGTGGCCTGGTTGAGAATCAACAGTAGCTATCACAGCGTCAGCCCATGTCTCCTATTTGGGGTATTTACACGTTTAAAAGGGTCTACACAATTCCTGCAACTTAAGTTCAGAGTTCTCCTCTACACATGCATACAATGAGATCCTAGGAAATTCTGCAGAAGTGGGGTTTTCTCTTCTTCCACCATGGGGTGTGTGTGTGTGTGTGTGTGTGTGTGTGTGTGTGTGTGTGTGTGTGTGTGTGTGTGATGGAATTCAGGTCTTTCGGGTTTGGGAGCAAGCACTAGTACTCCTGAGCTATCTCTGCTGGCATGCACCTGAATTTCATGTCCTAGGAGGCCTTAACTGGCCTAAGGAGAATTTCTTCTACACTCTTTGCAAGCTGGGAAAAGGTCCCTGGTGGAACCCAACCCTCCTTTATAGAGTTGAGGTATTTTTGAGTCAAAGATCTAAATATTCTGTCAAAAACAAGTTCAAAACAGACTTCAAAAGCCTGCTGGGAGAGGGAGAACCCATTTTCCTCAGCAAGTTAGCTGGTCTATGAGAGGCTACCTGTACTACAGGTGACGATCCCACACACACTCAGGCAACACTGAGCAGACTCAGTAGGTTTAAAAACAGAACACATGGGCTGGAGAGATGGCTCAGCCGTTAAAGGCTAGGCTCACAACCAAAAACAGAACCCATGAACCTGGGAAGAAAGATGTAGGAGGGGAATAGGGAAAGACTGAAGTGGAGGAGAAAAGGGGGTAGATTTGATCAAAGTATGTTATATGCATGTATGAAATTCCCAATAACAAACAGACACATTAGAAATAAAGAAACAAGACTGTAGAACTGATCTACTATATCTTGTCTTCAAATGCTGGAAACCTAGACTTTCAGTACTTAGCAACTACATCACTTTGCAAAGAGATGCTCCCAATACCAACAACAAAATTCCCAAAGCACTAGCTACAACGTCAACTCCATGTCCCCCCAATAGAGTCCAACAGTTGTGATAGCACCCAACCAGTGTGTGGAGTGGACACGAGCTCCCATTCCATCTCCCAGCCCCAAAACTCCATCTAAAACACTATTCTGAATAGAGGATTTATCAGATATTAAGCTGATAACAGCTGTAATAATATAAATGAACCATGGGAAATATGTAAGTGAAACAAGAGAGTCATAAAATCATTCATGTGTGGTAACTTGGGTGATCACGTTCTTACAAATCAGAGGGTCGTTACCCGGGATTTGGGAGATATGAGTGTGCTTCATACCTCTGAATTTTAATTTGAAATTGTTTTAGATGGTAAATTTTGTTCTATGTACCTTACTATAGCATACAATTGCTAGGATAAAATTAAAAATTCCTTAATTTCCTTAAGCATTGGCCTAGGAATTTTATAATTTCTAGCACAAATGACATTGGCTTACTGAAGACTGGAGAACCTACTGTGTCTCTTCCCTACCGTTCACCTCTTCCATCCCACAAGAGTAAAGGAGCTATGACCGCCCTACTTCCCCACACAGCCTAGCCAGAGTAAGGGTGCTATGATTGCCCTACTTCCCCACACAGCCTAGCCGGAGTAAAGGAGCTATGACCGCCCTACTTCCCCACACAGCCTAGCCGGAGGCATCTCCGGGGCACACTCAGTGTGAACCTTTCTACCTAGCCATTCTCTCTCTGCTTTGTCCTCATGAACCTAAGGAAAAGTGAACCTCGTGGCCTACAGATGGGTTTAGCTTCAGTCAGTGCACTATTTGCCCTCACGTTGATGAGAGAAAATAATGAATGATGGAGTCCCATCCACCCACACAATTAGCAGATTCTGTACAGAAAGGGCTTCAGTTCCCTGAATGCTTTATCAAGAAAACAGAACTCTGGAAGAAGGCCTTACAGCCATGGGAACTACTGGTCAAGCAAGACTGAGGGCCAGGCGGTGGCGGCAGCGCACGCCTTTAATCCCAGCACTCAGGATTTAGAGGGAGGAAGGAGGCTCTCTGTGAGTTTGAGGCCAGCTCTCTCAAACAGATCCGAAATCCAGTAGAGTAAGTAAATTCCAGTTTATTGTAGGTCCTCTTTATTTACAGTACAAGTCTCTAAGAAGCTACGGTAGTTATCTTTAAATAACATGTCAATCATATAAAAACAGCTGGAAACAAAGTTAGAGAAATATATACATTATAATACATTAAGTAGGAGGCTACTGTGATTTACAACGTCATTTCCTCTAGTTTAAAACCTGTTGAAAGACATTATGTACATTTTCTTTTACAAAACTGACAAAGCAGCATTAAACAAAACTGCTCGTGATTGTAGTTTCCTTTTTTTCTATAATACACTACACCCATTACAAAAACAACCAAAAAAATAAAATAAAATAAGATAAAGGCATTGCACTAGATGTCTGAATACTGCATAAGTCACTTTGGAGACTGAGTGTCCTGGCAAGACGGCACCAGGCTCACAGCAGCCTTCACACTTGAAGCTCAGCTGACTTGCCACAGGCAGGTCACCTCCTCGGCACTTCCACAGAAGCCCACTGCTAATGGCTAGAGTGCCAAGAGACCATCCACCACACAGCCACCTCAGGCCAATGCTGATATGAATGACCCCATTACTTACACAGACGTCAAAGCTAGAAAACCCCTGCTCGGTCCTTCCCTAGGGAATCCTGAGAATCGGTGAGTACTGAATAGACTACAAAAGGGCTCACCGGCTTTCTGATTTCTTTACTCAGGCAAACAGGAAAAATTCAAATTCTATTTTTTTAAACAAAACTTTGTCATCAAAAAGCTTCATATTTATAAACAAGATTTTTATACACAGCAACATGCTGGCATAATTTTCTCATGTTACTGTCAGTTACTTTGGAATTCATATTATATATAAGTATGAGATTCCTTCCTTATTCATAGCTTTTCAACGTTAATATTCTCTAGGTCATGAAAGGGAGTTAAAGAGGACAACAGCCATTCAATCCGAAGCGCTCAGAACACTACATATACACATGTATGCATCAGTTGCTAAACACAAGCAGCCTGGAGTCACACATTTGTACCACACCAAACAGTTCAATTATGTGTTTCTCCTTCGTTAACACCAGCCAGACATTAATTTTAAAGGAACAACTCAAGCTTTCAAAGCAGTAACTCTTGCTTCAGAAAGTTTAGTCACCAAAGTACCTTAAATTTACTTAACCAATACTTTAAAAAGCAAAATGTCTTCCCACTCAGGAAACAAGAGAAGATGGGCATGCCACGGTACTGTCAGGAGTCACTTCCCGGAGCTCAGCTCAGCAATGCGCTACTGAAACCAAAGAAACAGAAACGGCTTCTATCTCTCCAGAGGGGGTCCTGTAGCCTCATCAGTCGCACAGAAAAATGAACAGAGGCAAACAGACCATTTCAAACCAGACACAAAAGCCTGTGTCCCTGGAAGCACAGAGAGTGTGTTCCACGCCATCTGCACGTCTGCACACGTCTGTACCCCTTTACTGATCTTTACATCAGCTGCACGCGTCCGTGTCTGGTCCATCTTTCCGAGGCACAGATGAAGACTGAAGAGGCCGAGGCCCAGCATCAGGCAGACATGGCCCTTATCTAATCGCACACTCCCCAGGGAACCAATAGCCAGCTACTGCGTCACTGTCTACAGCAAGCCTGCGCGCTGTGCCGACGCAGGTGCAGACTCTCCTCTGTAGCAGCGTCCATCTAGCCCACTGTGAATATTAAGTGCTGAAGTCTGACAAAAAATCTACTCCTTACGACTTTACCAATGTCCAAATATCCTTCACAGAAAAGCCAAGAGAAACACTCGCAGGTTACGGGTAACAGCATTTCCTCACCAGTCAGTCAGGATTCCGGGTCACTTTCAGATGAGACTGCCGACAGTAGGAGTAACTTTACCTCTGAGCATTCATCAGCAGCACTGGTCAGTGTGGTGGGAACTTAAAAATGAGAACTGAGAATGGAAAACGTTTAAATTTTACAAACCCACCTAACTGCTAGTAGTGCTGAAAGATACTTTACAAGTACAAATATAAAAGAACAAAAACAAAAAGAACAAAACCCAACATTTTGAATCTCACTCAGTTTCTCTTTACTGTAAAAAAAAAAGAAAAAAAGAAAAAAATCCTTCATTATTAATTCTTCACTTAGGGCTTCAGTGACTACTTAAGTGTCCTGCTTATTTCGTTTCCCCAAAATGAGAGGGAAATCCAGACTACAACACATATGCAGATAGGTGCTGCTTGGCACATCACACAATGTTTTAAACGAGCTTGTTAAAATGCTCTAAGAAAGGCTTTCAAGCTAAGGGCTAGAGGCTCTTGTCACCTGCAGAGAGGATAGACTGTGACAGCATCAAACACGGGTGCCGAATACAGAATATGGCAGGGTTCCCAATTTAAGTCAGACCCCTAATAAAGCAAGCACCAATCTATTTAACTGGCCATTAATGGAATAAATTAGATTTTTTCCTAAATGTTTCAGATATTGTAAGAACAAACATAAAGTCACTACACAGGAAACATACCCAATCAAGGAGGTATCTGCAAGTGCCTTCTCAGGAAAAAAGTAACAAATGTGATACCAGACAGCCACAGTCTACAGTCAAAATCTACCAGACAGCCACAGTCTACAGACAGTCACAGTCCACCAGTCAGTCTATCAGACGGTGCCTTCTGCTTCAAGCAACTGAGTTAGGAAACATGACAACTCAGTATCTTACTCTGTCTACATACTCATCCCTACTCACAGCCCTTCAAAAAGAACACTGTATTTAACTTTGTACAATTTCCCATTTTACAGGCAGGTAAGAGCGAATATCAGAAGCAAAGTACAATGCAAGGGGCTTTGACCCTGAAGTTATGGAGAGTCTGAAGCCAATGTATAGACAGTCACAGAACTGAGAGTTCTTTGTACTCAGTGGTATATATGACAAACAGGTAAAACACCATATAGTTTGAGTTTCTTCTTCAGATCCACTTTTGTTCACAGTCCTTTTCAAATCTTCCGTGTGACCTCAGCAATTGAGATCCAACCCTGTCCAGTGGTCTGGCACCATCAAGAAATACTTGTCCATTGCTTCACAAAATCTAGTCCTGTATAACTCTGGAGAGACCACGGTTGGCATTTTACCTAAGAGAGGGAAAGACAAAAGGGAGGGATAAAGCTGTTTCAATTGGGCAACTGACTTAACCAAACAAGCTACCCTAAGCCGAAGCACTCTGAAAGGAGGGGAAGAGTTTTTGAAGCTGAGTTATGAGGTAAGGGCTATCTAAACTCAGAAATGAACTAGAGACTCTAGAAGATATCAAGTGTCAGTTAAAGACAACCTTTTATTCAAAACTTATTTTAAAAACTTACTTGGAAAACTTCTGGCATTTAAATCTAGTAGTTCCCCACTTATCTTTATATTAAAGTCATTTTAGAAATGTCAAAGTCAGAGACAGTCACATTGGGTTTGTTTTGTTCTGTGTATACAGAGGGGTCTTATGTACCCAAAGTTAGCCTTGAATTCGTGATGCCCCTATCTAGACTCCTAAGCACTGGGATTACAATACGCCACCATGCCAGGCTACCATGCTTCAGGGTCTTAAATACTCAAGGAATATATGAGAAAAGTGTTAAAAATAAATAAAGCAACATTTTCTCACCTTGTCCTCCTAAAATTCCTGTTGACTTCACAACCATCTCGAGTTTTTTGTCCCATGTAAATGTTCGAATGTAATCTAGGGATAGAGAGAGGGCAACATGAACAGAAACGCTGTGGTAAGCCTAAGCCAGAAGGGCGGCAAGGCCTATTACTACTCAGACAGCGTCCTTACAATGCTGCTCCACGGGCTGTCCCCACACTGATGCTCCATTCTCGCAACTCTGTACAGTGTCTCTTTTTAAAGTAATTACCATTACGTTTTAATTGATATATTTTTAGAAGTGAAGAAAATGAATAGAAAAGACGAGCATGAAAACTTGTTAACTTGAAATTACAAATGAAAACCTACAAAAATATTCAGTGATTATAACATTAAACCAATTCAACAGAATCTTTGAAATTGTACTCTAGTTTTAGTCCTAAGCTGTAAACAGGTACAGTTACTGACTTACCTATGATTCCAACAACCAGCTCATTGCTAGTGTCATCTCGACCAACCAGCAAAGAATAGTCTATAATGAGGTGGCTGGAAAGGAAATGGGCGTCGCTATGGATGGAGGTTCTCAGCACAGATTTGGAATGGGAACGAATATACAGAGGGTTGTCTCGAACCATCTTCAGGAGGTTCTCATCCAGCAGAACCACGTCACAGCTCTCTTTCCCAGTGTCAGTTTTCACATTTCGATTCCTAAGTGAACCCTTCAAATCAAAAACCTAGCAAAACAAAAATTTTTTAGTATTTGTACAAATATGCCACAATGATTATTTGGTGCAATTAAAAGCAAAAAGATTCCTTGTACTTACTGTCAAAATATGTATTTTTTAATTTTATTTCAAAATTTAACTTCTCTAAATCATAAATACAGAGCAATATAGTTATATAATGCATAAAATACATGGTATATGATACATTAAATTCATGGTGATACAATAGTATCATACAAAATAATACACAGGTACTCAAGTTATTAAAAGTTTGGAAATAATCTGTTAATGCAACCAATTTTAAACTACATTAACAAGTTTATCATTGGATTGTCCAACAGTATTAAAGAAAACATAAATACTCTCAGGAACTTAAAATACTAAAACTCTATACATAATCACTTAAGGCAATATAAAGTGAGAACATAAATTTCAGACTATCTGGAAAGTAAGAAATGTTACAAAAGCTTGATGAGCAGGACCGGCTCATCTTCAAACCAGTTAGCCAGATAGTCCTAGTTCATGAAAACGTTATAGCTGCTGGCAGAATATAAGGCATTAAGCACACAGTGTAGCTCAGCCAGTGCTCTCACAGCCAAATGCCTCACAGTCCAGGTTCTCACCTGTGCCATCTTTCTCCCATAGAAAAGATTTTCCATGACAAGGAGATCTAACTTCTTCTCAGTGTTGTTCTGAGAGTTCTTGTAACCAATTCTGTACACACCAAGAATTTTAGCCAAAGCAGTGGGCCTCTACTCAAGAAAAGAGCAAAATAAACTATTACCAAAATAAGATTATCTGTAAGTCACATAATACCTGATTTCTCCATGTAATAGCCAAGAATGATTTTCTACTGATTTACCAGAAATAGGCCTCTGAAACTCATCAATGTCAGGGATTGCAGTTGAATATAATGCATGCCAGTAAAACAGTGGATCCTTAAATTGTACAGTAAAATAGCCCTCCACAGCTGTTCAAATTCAAAAACTTTACCATCATATGGACATTTCCCCCAAATAATTTGCAATAAATTATTACTTGACAACGATTTTTTTAAAAAACCTACATTCATGACTCAGTGACGAGTGGACAAGCATGAGCTGCTCATTGGTTTCTTTTCTAGCTCTCCCATTTATCAACATATGCTTCATATTTTTGTCTCAACAAAAACGTTATTAAATGGGAACCTAATTTCATCTGGTCTCAATATTTTACAGTAATATGTATACCAATCAAAAGCTAATTGCTTGAGGTTTTATAGCCATAAACCTCCAAAGCAGAGGTAGGAAAAATATCTAAAAACTGTGTACTCTATCACATCCCAATAGAGTAAGAGAGAACCCAGGTACATGAGACCTGCTCTTAGCAGAGACAGTTCCTATCAGGACAAACAAGATATAAAAAGCCCAGTACTCTGTGACCACAAACCACCATTTAGGATTTCTACCTTCTGTTGAACAGCATTGGTGATATAATTGAAGTAGTGCGGTGCAAAGTCAAGGAAAGACTGGACTTCCAGACGAGGCATTTGCTTCAAAATAAATCTATCATCTACAAGGAAGAAATCTGACATTATTTATCACAGTACACATTGTCTGTTGTTAAAATGAAGGTGAAATCATTTCAAATACTACAAATCATCTGTTTATTTTCTGTTTCACAGTATTCTTTTAAACCACACAGTTAAAATTTTGATCAGAAAGCAATTCTCAAGTAATGAAAATGCTAGGAACCCTGAGGGTACATGAACAAAATACCTCCTTCTCAAATCTACCCTCAAATTTAAATTCATAGCACGAATTCATTCATTTACTTTTTAAAACTCTCAAAGAAAATGTTGTAACTTCATTTCGATGACTCTTGAAAGTTATTTAAGTTATCAAGCAACAAATGGACACTGTGTTGCGGTCAGTATTCATTTGCAAGTGTACACAAATGTAGTATTCAATCCATATGCAAAGCAGAATGTTAACATAGAAGTGTCACACTGTACTATTTGGCAAGCCTGTGTAGAAAAGAAGCCCGTCTTTCTATGTTCTGGGCAAACACTTCTACTGTTCCCCTTCTCATGTCTGTAAATTGAAATGCCCCACAGGCCCATGCTTTCAGGCCTGTTCCAGCTGGTGATCCTATTGTGGAAAGGTATGGGAGTGAGTGCCAGCTGCTCAACAGAGAAAGATTATACTCACCCCATTCCAGCCTCTCTCTCTGCCTGTCTGTCAGGATGTGAATGACTACCTACCAGAACACGCTCCCGCTGCCAACCACTCAGGGCCAACATGAGCTGAAATAAACCTATCCCCACTTAAGCCGTCTCTGTCAGGTATTTTGATCACAGTGATATGAGCGTAACTAATATAGTTTCTACATGCATCTGGAAAACTCAGAAGAACTAGAAAGAGTTCAGATCATCTGACTAACATCTGACCTTGTATAGTCTTCTAAGATTTTATTACTCTTCTCAGGAGCACAAAGAAACTAGAGAACTTTGTTTGCCAACAGCTAATACATAAGGCCACTTCAAGTGCTTCATGAATTGTCTCAAGGCAAAGGATAACAACTGTTCCGCACTAGTGAGGAAAGAGAATTACCTTCTGTGGCATAGAAAGCAGCTCCTGACTTGCCTCCCCGGGCCTGCCAGGGTGATGAGTGAGAAAGGGAACGAATGAAATCTTCCTCACTGCTGCCCAGAATCACTTCCCGCATCTTATGGAACTCTCCCGCGTAGTACAGTCGACAGTAAAACTTGGCGTTAGCGTCAGAAAATTCTACAAACATATGAAAGAAAAGGAGGAGGAGGAGGAGGAGGAGGAGGAGGAGGAGGAGAAGTTACATAAAGCAGAAAATCTCTTCTTCCCTCTCCAAGCATCAAACACAACCCTTTAGGATTCCCCATGATAACATGTTTCCTAATGAGATAAAGTCCTAGTCTATCTCAACTGTGTTAGGATAAGCGTCACAGTATCAGGAAATATTATCTAACCATTCTTACTTATCTTCAAAGACCTCAATATGAAACTCTGTTCTACTTCTACATTAGCGACTGTATTTTCTTCATTATACTTTAAAGCAGTTCTTAAAATACTGTCTTTTATGAGTATATGTTAGCAAGGATTGAGCCCAGGGTCAAAAATGCTGACAGGTGAGCATTTCATCCTCAGCCCTAAACAAACATCTTAATGCTGCTTGCATAGTTCCAAGCCTCTCAATTACATAGAAGAAAATATTTAAATTTTTAAATTAAAATACAATTTTAATAAATTATAATTTAAATGGTGAAAATTATAGATTAAATAAAACTCAAACACCACCTAATACTCATTAAAAAAAATCAGTACACTTATCTACAATGAAGCTACTTACTTATCTTATTATTCCCTGTCCTTAGACAAATGTTATTGCATACTTACGAAGTTCCACATGGGGATTTGTGAGTTGTTTCTTCTGTGTGTCTCCTCCATCTACTTCATCTAAGGTTTAATATCATTAGCAAAAGCAAAGCATTAGTTATAAGTTCATTTTGTCTTTTTTCCCAATATAGCAACAAAAGTTAGCAAATAGGAAATAAAAATACCCTAATTATTATTATAAAGCACACATAAGACTGACAAATTGTGCAAATGACCACAGTAAAAAATGTATGTTCTTTCCTGGGATTTTAATATTTCAGGCTGGATCATTTTTCTTACATGTAAGTGACTTCTGTGACAGTAATACCGCAAACTAAACTCCAAGAATCTCCATGGCTTCTCTATCCATATTTATGATAATTTTTTCTAGGTACATATATAAAAAATGCTTTTTTGATATATTACAATCTTAGTAGGCATCCTAATATGTAGAAGAACAGACCATCCCCTAAGTTTCACATCTCAAAATCACTTGTTAGGCAACATAGCCCTTCATATCCCTCCAAGGTACACATTAAAGATACCTGTAGTCCAGTGGTAACATACAGATATTAAACAGATATTTTAATTAATAGTAAAACAATTTTCTCAGCTGCTATTATTTTTACTTTGTTTTGCTTTGTTTTGAAGCAGGTTGTTACCATATGACCTAAGCTAGCCATGAACTCACAATCCTCCCGCCTCAGCTTCCTGCGCACTAGGACTACAGTTGTGTATCACCACGTCAGTCTGCAGTTTTGAATTTTTTTCTTTTTTTATATACAAAGTATGTAAATCATATTCTTTCCCTGCCCTCGATTCCTGAAAGATCCTCCCCAACTTTATGTTTTTGGTCCTCTCCCTCTTTCTCAAAAAAAAAAAGGAAAGAAAAGAAAAGAGAAGAAAAAAGAAAAAAAAGACCAAAAAACAAAACATGAAAATCAAGACCAAAATCTAAAACAAAACATGCACACATACAGAGAAAAAAGCAGAATCTATTCTATGTTGGCCAATTATCCCTAGACATGGGGCCTGCCCTGGAATGTGGTTGGTAAACCCAATGACACTCCACTGGAGAGAACTGATTTTCCTTCCCCAGCAGGAATCGATTGCTATCAGCTTCTTGGTTAGGAATAGGGCTTTTCAAACTAGAGAAAATCCATACATGAAAAAAGAAGTACAATTGCTATTTTTTAAATGACTCTTCCATGATCTGACTTACAAGTCACCAAACAATTCCTCCAAAGAGTCAAACAGTAAATACTTCACTAAACTACAACTTCTCAACTGGCCAATCTAATGTGAAGCAATCAGACAACAGGAAATAAATGCACATGGCCCTATTCTGATAAGTTGGTCAACTTTGCCAAATCTAAACATAATTAGATAAACATGGTTTTTAAAGATCAAAATGAAGGTGCATATAAGTAACCACAACCATACAGGGACTGGAAAAGAAGGAAAACATGTGGAGGGGTATAGGGTATTGAAAAGTTGAGTACATGAGTTATGTTTACATAAACACATCATTTTGCCTTTAAAAGACGTTGCTTTTGCTTCTTTATAGATACGTACAGTGAGGCTTTCTGATTCTAACATATTAAATATAACAGTGCAGACATCTGAAGCCAAACAGACTCCAAGTATCATGCTGTTTCTGGTCTATTACCCTAAAGAGTTAAAACGGAAAAGATGCCCTGCCTTCAGCAAAGAATTATTTACTTCAAACCATTAAAAAATACACAAAGCTAAAGAAAATAAAGCTTAAAATAAGCACATATGGTCTACTTAACACACCTTGAGGCTCAAGGCCTTGACTCTCCATCCCCTCCTTGCCAGTCTGCCCAACCTGGTAGTATGCACTGTCGGCCCCACGTAAGGTCTCTCTCTTCTGAGAAGACAGATCAGGGCTCTTCCCTGCTGTTCCTCTGAAGAAGGACAGCATTCCTGAAGCTTTTTTGGCTTAAAAATAAAAGGTGCCATATTAGAGTAAGTACAGGTCACTATAACTGAAAACTAAAAGTTTTCAACCTTAGGTTGGCAATAAGCATTATGTGATGCTACTGAGAAGGCATTATACATATTCTCACTTACAAATTTCAACCCCCCATGCTGCTGTCTGTAAGTCCTTTCCCCATTTACCCTCATCAGAAACAAGACAAATGTTCTGCTAACTGAAGGTCAACATGTTAAATTCCCCAGAAAGCCATTCAAAATCTTTTAAAACGCAGTCATATTCTAAGCAGTAGAATGAATTACTACCAAGTTCTCATAATATTGTAGCAGTTAAAAAACTAACATAAAACGATTTCATAAACTAAAAGTTAAAATACCTTTGAATCTTAAGTATTCTGTATTAAGATTTATTCTTATTTTATGCATGAGTATTTTGCCTGGATAAAAGTACACCATGAGCATGAGTGCCTGAAGAAGCCAGAGTCTCCTGGAACTACCTGGCTGTTAACCATCATGTGGGCACTAAAAATCAAACCCAGGTTCTCAGGAACAGCTTAACCCCTGAGCCGGTTATCCAACCCTGTGGTCTTCACTTTAACAAAGGAAAACATTTTGTTTACAGCAGCTTTCAAAAAAAAAAGTGTCATATATGATAGAGGGCTGGAAAGACAGCATAGCTGCTTAGAACAGTGTACCGCTTTTGCTGAGGACCTGAGTGCTGTTCCCAGTACCCACATCACACAGCTCAAAACTGCCTGTAACTCCAGCTATAAAGATCTGACACCTTCTTCCTTTATGGACACCCAGACTCAAGTGAGCACACCCCTACACAGAGGCACACACATGATTAAAATGAACAGGTGCTGGAGCGATGCCTCAGCAGTCAGAGCACACACTGCTCTTCCAATAGAGCTGTTTGGTCCTCAGCACCCACAGAGCTGCCCATAACTCTAGCTGCAGAGGATCTGACAACCTCTTCTGTCTCCAAGGAGACACACACAGCATACAGATACACAGACATATACATGAAAATAAATAAAACCTTTTTAATAGGACGGTGAAGATTTATATTTTTGCTTACAGTTCTGTTTTGCTTAGCATATTAATATGTATGACTCTAATAATTTATTTCTTACAAAATTCATAGAGTATCAAACTGTAAAAGTGCTTAATATCCACTGGTGCACAGTCTTTGCTAACAAAACAGTAATTTTTGTAGGGAGAACCATGTATAGAGACTCAAAAGCAGATGGTGACCTGTATAAACGAGAGGTAACTGGCTAAGACTCAGTCTTGACCAATACAACTGAACAACTGAAGAGCACAGAAGTAACAAATACACCTTATACCACTCTTCTCTCAGCTTCAACACAAACTTGGAATATCATGTCTTTAAAGAAAATGAAAAAAAAAAATCGAAGGAAAAAAATCCCTCTATTATCAAAACAATGCTGAGCAGCTCAGTCCCAGCAGCTGCCTGCCTTAGACAAACATGACCTGGGGAAATGACCTGCCATTTGTTAAGCTGTACAGTCAGGTGAGCTGCTGCGACTACTGACCCAAAGGACCAGCAGACAGTTAGCAAGAGTCACTATGTCCTCTTCCACCCGCCCCCTCCCCCCACCCCCCACCCCCGTCCTCTGTGTGTCTCTCTCTGTCTCTCTCTGTCTCTCTGAATCTCTGTCTCTCTGTCTCGCTCTCTAGCCTTCGGCAGTTATTAGTCTGAACTTCAGCTTCCTTCCTAAGACACACCAGATAATTCTTATGTGAGTTATGGTAAAATTTAAGAGGCAAAACCAAAAGAGTTTTCATTATACCAATAAGAACAAAAAATTTAAAAAACTGTACATTGCTGTTGTCTCTTAAGTTATATATTTTAAACTGAAAGTTTAAGAAAGACAAATCCTCTTTCTTCACAAAGGGCTTCTACAAGTTTTAAATTCTGTAAATTGAAAGCATATTTCAAGAAGACTTCAAAGAAAAAGCAAAACATCTTAAAATGTTAAAAAATGTTTCAAAGACCAATTCTTACCAAGTAGTATTCCTTATGGATTTTGTTTTCTTCTGCAAATCATGAATATAACAGAAATATGTGCATATGAAGCCAGTGCTGGCTCAGTGGTAATGGGCACCCGCCTCTCTTGGACCCAAGAACCTGAGAAAAATCACTGAGCCCCACCCTGTAGAAAAGAGCACTAACTTCCAGTTGTCTTACGAGCCCCACATTCAAGCCCCCCCCACACAAATAATAATGAATGAATATAATAAAAGCCTTAGGTCTTACTTGGTTGAGGTTCTCCTTCTACTGTACGGTTTGTCTGTCCTCCACTGACTTCAGGTAATCTAATAGGACTGCTACTTTTTGGTCTGTTATCTAAAGCACTACCATTAAAAAAAAAAAAAAAAAAAAAGAACATAAAGATATTCAGATAAAATACAAACAAATTCTAGTTCCTAAACTACTGTATTCCTTAACTAACACCACCCTCAATATCAGGAATCTGATTTGGAATTTTGAAAATCACAAGTTACCAAAAAAAAAAAAAAAAAATCTTGAAACATCTACTAGGTTTAAAAAATAAAGTACTAGAACTAGAAAAGTATATAAAAGTGTTATAAAAAAAGACCAAGGGGTTGGGGATTTAGCTCAGTGGTAGAGCGCTTGCCTAGCAAGCGCAAGGCCCTGGGTTCGGTCCCCAGCTCCGAAAAAAAAAAAAAGAAAAAGAAAAAAAAAAAAAGACCAATAAAATTTTGCCAAGCTCATAACTATAAGTCAATTACCAAAATATACCAATATCATTTTTCTTACTTTAATTACAAAGATAATTCAGACTAAATCTGATAAGGTCAGTGTAACAGGAGAATTTATTTCAGTAAAAATAAACCTATGCCAATTTCTGTCTAAAACACAGAACATGCTAAGTAATTGATTTGAGTATTTACTTTCTAAATATTAGGATCTTTAGTACTATAGAAATTTTACAAACACTTAAAGTTATAAAGCCAAGCAATAGCACACGCTTTCCAAGTTTTTTAAACAAAACAGCCACTTCATCTTATCATTAAAAATATTGCAAGTTTTAATCTGCAGTGCACAGTGACATATCACAGCAAGGGAAGAAACTACACGCTCAGGGCTGTGTAAGGTCTTTTACAAGACTTGATTTGCTCCAATAGTTAGCTAAAATGAATTATGCGAATCCTAGGAGATTCTGTACTAATAAATGCTATCCTAGAACTAGAGTACAAGGCTATATGAAACAATGACATAGCTCAATTTAAGAAGAATTTACTCAGTCATGAATCACCTATTGGTTGGAAGCCCTTCTTCAGCATTGTTCCACAGAGTTGCTTTGGACAATTCCTCTAAGGCATTTCGGTATTCTTTACAACTTTGGGCGGAAAATAGGTTGAAAATGTTAAACATTAGGTTCTTCTTTAACAATAATAAGTTTTAAAATAACTTTTACATTATAAAAGCATAATCATTATATGTGCCCATAGGTAAACAAATACATTTGGAATTACAAAAGTAATCAAGCTTTATGAATAAAATTAATGTCTTCACAAAGAAAAATCACCAAGTCAACCATATCTAATAATCTTAGCAATGATCCAGAAACACTGTGTAAGGGGAAGATATAGCTCAGCGGGAGGAGAGCTCTAAAGCCTAGCATCTAAAGGCCCTGGGTTTAACGGCCACCAGCAACTCCTACACAACTGCCAAAAAAGAAAGGAAATTGAAAGTGACTTTCTATTTGAAGGGGCTAAACTATTTTTTTAAAATAACATTCCAAATTTTTAAAACTCCGATTCTTGGACTATCAGCCTAGAATACTAGTATCCATTACTTTTCCGAAATATTGATACAGGTAGAACATCCACTTCCTAATACTATAAAGAATGATTACATTTTTGTACCTTTAATATCTATGGAATGTAATCAATAAGGGAAGACATAAGTATCTTTATAATGCTAAAGCACAAAGGAAAAATAACTATGTAGACTCTTGTAAAGAAAAGAACTCTTATCTAATGTAAACTCTAGCTCATGAAGGAAGAATCAGATACAACCATACTGCTTACTCTGGTATATGCAATATCTATGTGCCGCATTTTGTTTATAATCAAATATTTTTCAATAAATGAGATACCTTATAATCGATACTTTTTATTTTTATTTTTATACTTTATGACAGAAAATTTTAGTTAAGCACCTTGGTCTATTTAACCTAATCCATCACTGCCAATGGCAGCTGTATAAAGGAGATGCTGAGGACTTTAGAAATTAGATAGAAATATTTTAAAGGTCCAATGCTTCTTTAAGATCATGGTAACTACTAAGTTAAACATCCAAACGTGTCTCTGGAACAAGATGCAGAAACAGCATTCTCCAGGTAGAAAATTTTAGCCCGTATGTGTGCAAAGTAGGAAGAAAGTGATATTAGGATATTGCAAACTGGGTTCACTATTACATTAAGAACTAAATTACACAGTAAGAGTTACCAGGAATAAATCAGACAGCAGTCAGCATATTCAAGGTTTAGTAGATGCTAGGCCAGGTCACATTAGTAACTACTTGCCTAAGAGTCATGCATTATCTCATTATTAAAGATTTTCAAATACAAAAGACTCTCATGCTTAACAAACACATGTTTGCTTGCATCTAAAAAGCCCCAACCAACGTAACTAACAGAGAGACTTAAAAAGACACAGATGTAAGTACAGGAAAGGCTCATTATACCTGAGTGCAAAAGCAATGATGGAGCTGGGCTCTTTCTCACAGACAGCAATGGGCACCCGTTCGTGTTCATACATTAAATAATGTTTATCTGGATCGCTGCCCAATAAATAAGAATTGAAGTAAATCAAATGCAAAACTGATTAACCCAATACAATCAAATCTCAGGACAATTTAAGATTAACTAAATACTGAGCAATGTAACCATTATTAAGAAAGCCAAAATGTATGCAAATGCTGAGAAATTGAATGAAATAAGCAATGAAAATACCAAGAAAAGTTTATAAATCAACTGGAAAATTGTCAGAAATAGGTTTGGGGTTTGGAGAGATGGCTGGCTCAGCAGTAAAGAACACAAGGACCAAGATGGGATTCCTAGCACCCATGTGTAGTTTGCAACTGTCTGTTACTCCTACCCAGGAGAAATCCAGTGCTCTCTTCTGGTCTTTCCAGGCACCAGGCACAAACCTGGTACACAGACATACATGCAGACAAAACATCCATACACAGAAAATGAACATTAAAAAAAGAAATAGTTTTCAAATCGCAGAGTTCTAGAATAGTTACTCCAAAACTTTACATACTGTCAAGACCTTGGCCATACTAGTTTCAAAACGGAGTATGCGATAAATAGGCTAAAATGCATGTCCTACTTCTAACCCTCAGAGGATGCCTCCCAGTAACTCTGCAGAAACTGTGCTGATAGTTCCAGGGCAAATAACACAACAAGACCACTCTACTGTCATGTGGAAATCGGTTTTTGCTTAACCTAAACTTTGCTCCCTGACTTCTGCTCCAACTCTGCTTGGGAACCTTAGATAGAGTCACTGGCTTTATCTTAGATGCCATTCACTGACTAACCTATGTAGAAGAAAAACAGTATTGAGGAAAACTCCTATTTCGGTATTGTCCATCCATATACATGGTTAACAATGCACTGGACAGAACTAAACAGGTTAAGTTTGTAGTACACAGGGGTAAAGAAGCAATCCTGCAAATAAATACAATCTCTCTCTGATAAATGCAGTAAGAGAACTGTTGCAGATGAGTACTTAACTCTTGTTCTCCAAATCCTAAGTAGAAACCCTAGCCCCAGTGTACTGGTATTAGGAGACAGTGCCTTTAGATCATAAGGATGAAGACATCCTAAATGGGAATAGTGTCCCTGACAAGAGGGACAAGTGAGCTCTCTTTCCACCACATGAGGACGGCCTGGGCAAGGACCCTCAGAGTCCACCCTTCAGACATGAGCTTGATCCTGCAGCCTCCAGAACTGGGAGAAATATGTTTTTATCGTGTATAAGCAAACCAAGATATGGAAACTCATTATAGCACTCTAAGCTAAGAATCCTAACAAAACATAGAGGCCTAATTCTGTTAGTACTGGGGCATAGAAAGACCATCTAGTGAAGTTGTCTTCAGAAAAGAACACAACTTCCAAATTGATAAAGATGGTAAGAACACAAAGGCCATAGGAAGGAACAAATGTCACTGAAGAAACACATATTCAGACCTGAGGTTGAGAAATCTAGCCTTTATACGTGACTACCATGTAATGTATCCTATGTATCTATGAGTCTCTTCTTGTCTCCTCCCAAGACCATCAGCTCCTAAGAGCAATGCTCTCCACCTGGGGGAAGGTGAACAGTCATCACATAAAAATTTAATTAGACCCATGGATCCCGGCCCGCAGCAGCTCTCTGCTCCCAGACCCGGTGAGAGAGAGACCCAACCGCCTGGTCAGGTGGGCACTCCTGAGGCTGCAGAGTGGAAGAGACCACCAACACTGCTCACCCCTGCCCACATCCCTGGCCCAAGAGGAAACTGTATAAGGCCTCTGGGCTCCCGTGGGGGAGGGCCCAGGAGCGGCAGGACCCCTGCCAGAGACACCGCCGGACCCTGAAGGAAACAGACCGGATAAACAGTTCTCTGCACCCAAATCCCCTGGGAGGGAGAGCTAAACCTTCAGAGAGGCAGACAAGCCTGGGAAACCAGAAGAGACTGCTCCCTGCACACACATCTCGGACGCCAGAGGAAAAAGCCAAAGACCATCTGGAACCCTGGTGCACTGAAGCTCCCGGAAGGGGCGGCACAGGTCTTCCTGGTTGCTGCCGCTGCAGAGAGCCCCTGGGCAGCACCCCACGAGCGAACCTGAGCCTCGGGACCACAGGTAAGACCAAATTTTCTGCTGCAAGAAAGCTGCCTGGTGAACTCAAGACACAGGCCCACAGGAACAGCTGAAGACCTGTAGAGAGGAAAAACTACACGCCCGAAAGCAGAACACTCTGTCCCCAGAACTGACTGAAAGAGAGGAAAACAGGTCTACAGCACTCCTGACACACAGGCTTATAGGACAGTCTAGCCACTGTCAGAAATAGCAGAACAAAGTAACACTAGAGATAATCTGATGGCGAGAGGCAAGCGCAGGAACACAAGCAACAGAAACCAAGACTACATGCCATCATCGGAGCCCAATTCTCCCACCAAAACAAACATGGAATATCCAAACACACCAGAAAAGCAAGATCTAGTTTCAAAATCATATTTGATCATGATGCTGGAGGACTTCAAGAAAGACATGAACACACTTAGGGAAGCACAGGAAAACATTAATAAACAAGTAGAAGCCTACAGAGAGGAATCGCAAAAATCCCTGAAAGAATTCCAGGAAAACACAATCAAACAGTTGAAGGAATTAAAAATGGAAATAGAAGCAATCAAGAAAGAACACATGGAAACAACCCTGGATATAGAAAACCAAAAGAAGAGACAAGGAGCTGTAGATACAAGCTTCACCAACAGAATACAAGAGATGGAAGAGAGAATCTCAGGAGCAGAAGATTCCATAGAAATCATTGACTCAACTGTCAAAGATAATGTAAAGCGGAAAAAGCTACTGGTCCAAAACATACAGGAAATCCAGGACTCAATGAGAAGATCAAACCTAAGGATAATAGGTATAGAAGAGAGTGAAGACTCCCAGCTCAAAGGACCAGTAAATATCTTCAACAAAATCATAGAAGAAAACTTCCCTAACCTAAAAAAAGAGATACCCATAGACATACAAGAAGCCTACAGAACTCCAAATAGATTGGACCAGAAAAGAAACACCTCCCGTCACATAATTGTCAAAACACCAAACGCACGAAATAAAGAAAAAATATTAAAAGCAGTAAGGGAAAAAGGTCAAGTAACATATAAAGGGAGACCTATCAGAATCACACCAGACTTCTTGCCAGAAACTATGAAGGCCAGAAGATCCTGGACTGATGTTATACAGACCCTAAGAGAACACAAATGCCAGCCCAGGTTACTGTATCCAGCAAAACTCTCAATTAACATTGATGGAGAAACCAAGATATTCCATGACAAAACCAAATTTACACAATATCTTTCTACAAATCCAGCACTACAAAGGATAATAAATGGTAAAGCCCAACATAAGGAGGCAAGCTATACCCTAGAAGAAGCAAGAAACTAATCGTCTTGGCAACAAAACAAAGAGAATGAAAGCACACAAACATAACCTCACATCCAAATATGAATATAACGGGAAGCAATAATCACTATTCCTTAATATCTCTCAATATCAATGGCCTCAACTCCCCAATAAAAAGACATAGATTAACAAACTGGATGCGCAACGAGGACCCTGCATTCTGCTGCCTACAGGAAACACACCTCAGAGACAAAGACAGACACTACCTCAGAGTGAAAGGCTGGAAAACAACTTTCCAAGCAAATGGTCAGAAGAAGCAAGCTGGAGTAGCCATTCTAATATCAAATAAAATCAATTTCCAACTAAAAGTCATCAAAAAAGATAAGGAAGGACACTTCATATTCATCAAAGGAAAAATCCACCAAGATGAACTCTCAATCCTAAATATCTATGCCCCAAATACAAGGGCACCTACATACGTAAAAGAAACCTTACTAAAGCTCAAAACACACATTGCACCTCACACAATAATAGTGGGAGATTTCAACACACCACTCTCATCAATGGACAGATCATGGAAACAGAAATTAAACAGTGATGTAGACAGACTAAGAGAAGTCATGAGCCAAATGGACTTAACGGATATCTATAGAACATTCTATCCTAAAGCAAAAGGATATACCTTCTTCTCAGCTCCTCATGGTACTTTCTCCAAAATTGACCATATAATTGGTCAAAAAACGGGCCTCAACAGGTACAGAAAGATAGAAATAATCCCATGCGTGCTATCGGACCACCACGGCCTAAAACTGGTCTTCAATAACAATAAGGGAAGAATGCCCACATATACGTGGAAATTGAACAATGCTCTACTCAATGATAACCTGGTCAAGGAAGAAATAAAGAAAGAAATTAAAAACTTTTTAGAATTTAATGAAAATGAAGATACAACATACTCAAACTTATGGGACACAATGAAAGCTGTGCTAAGAGGAAAACTCATAGCGCTGAGTGCCTGCAGAAAGAAACAGGAAAGAGCATATGTCAGCAGCTTGACAGCACACCTAAAAGCTCTAGAACAAAAAGAAGCAAATACACCCAGGAGGAGTAGAAGGCAGGAAATAATCAAACTCAGAGCTGAAATCAACCAAGTAGAAACAAAAAGGACCATAGAAAGAATCAACAGAACCAAAAGTTGGTTCTTTGAGAAAATCAACAAGATAGATAAACCCTTAGCCAGACTAACGAGAGGACACAGAGAGTGCGTCCAAATTAACAAAATCAGAAATGAAAAGGGAGACATAACTACAGATTCGGAGGAAATTCAAAAAATCATCAGATCTTACTATAAAAACCTATATTCAACAAAACTTGAAAATCGTCAGGAAATGGACAATTTCCTAGACAGATACCAGGTATCGAAGTTAAATCAGGAACAGATAAACCAGTTAAACAACCCCATAACTCCTAAGGAAATAGAAGCAGTCATTAAAGGTCTCCCAACCAAAAAGAGCCCAGGTCCAGACGGGTTTAGTGCAGAATTCTATCAAACCTTCATAGAAGACCTCATACCAATATTATCCAAACTATTCCACAAAATTGAAACAGATGGAGCCCTACCGAATTCCTTCTACGAAGCCACAATTACTCTTATACCTAAACCACACAAAGACACAACAAAGAAAGAGAACTTCAGACCAATTTCCCTTATGAATATCGACGCAAAAATACTCAATAAAATTCTGGCAAACCGAATTCAAGAGCACATCAAAACAATCATCCACCATGATCAAGTAGGCTTCATCCCAGGCATGCAGGGATGGTTTAATATACGGAAAACCATCAACGTGATCCATTATATAAACAAACTGAAAGAACAGAACCACATGATCATTTCATTAGATGCTGAGAAAGCATTTGACAAAATTCAACACCCCTTCATGATAAAAGTCCTGGAAAGAATAGGAATTCAAGGCCCATACCTAAACATAGTAAAAGCCATATACAGCAAACCAGTTGCTAACATTAAACTAAATGGAGAGAAACTTGAAGCAATCCCACTAAAATCAGGGACTAGACAAGGCTGCCCACTCTCTCCCTACTTATTCAATATAGTTCTTGAAGTTCTAGCCAGAGCAATCAGACAACAAAAGGAGATCAAAGGGATACAGATCGGAAAAGAAGAGGTCAAAATATCACTATTTGCAGATGACATGATAGTATATTTAAGTGATCCCAAAAGTTCCACCAGAGAACTACTAAAGCTGATAAACAACTTCAGCAAAGTGGCTGGGTATAAAATTAACTCAAATAAATCAGTTGCCTTCCTCTATACAAAAGAGAATCAAGCCGAGAAAGAAATTAGGGAAACGACACCCTTCATAATAGACCCAAATAATATAAAGTACCTCGGTGTGACTTTAACCAAGCAAGTAAAAGATTTGTACAATAAGAACTTCAAGACTCTGAAGAAAAAAATTGAAGAAGACCTCAGAAGATGGAAAGATCTCCCATGCTCATGGATTGGCAGGATTAATATAGTAAAAATGGCCATTTTACCAAAAGCGATCTACAGATTCAATGCAATCCCCATCAAAATACCAATCCAATTCTTCAAAGAGTTAGACAGAACAATTTGCAAATTCATCTGGAATAACAAAAAACCCAGGATAGCTAAAGCTATCCTCAACAATAAAAGGACTTCAGGGGGAATCACTATCCCTGAACTGAAGCAGTATTACAGAGCAATAGTGATAAAAACTGCATGGTATTGGTACAGAGACAGACAGATAGACCAATGGAATAGAATTGAAGACCCAGAAATGAACCCACACACCTATGGTCACTTGATTTTTGACAAAGGAGCCAAAACCATCCAATGGAAAAAAGATAGCATTTTCAGCAAATGGTGCTGGTTCAACTGGAGGGCAACATGTAGAAGAATGCAGATCGATCCATGCTTATCACCCTGTACAAAGCTTAAGTCCAAGTGGATCAAGGACCTCCACATCAAACCAGACACACTCAAACTAATAGAAGAAAAACTAGGGAAGCATCTGGAACACATGGGCACTGGAAAAAATTTCCTGAACAAAACACCAATGGCTTATGCTCTAAGATCAAGAATCGACAAATGGGATCTCATAAAACTGCAAAGCTTCTGTAAGGCAAAGGACACTGTGGTTAGGACAAAACGGCAACCAACAGATTGGGAAAAGATCTTTACCAATCCTACAACAGATAGAGGCCTTATATCCAAAATATACAAAGAACTCAAGAAGTTAGACCGCAGGGAAACAAATAACCCTATTAAAAATGGGGTTCAGAGCTAAACAAAGAATTCACAGCTGAGGAATGCCGAATGGCTGAGAAACACCTAAAGAAATGTTCAACATCTTTAGTCATAAGGGAAATGCAAATCAAAACAACCCTGAGATTTCACCTCACACCAGTGCGATTGGCTAAGATCAAAAACTCAGGTGACAGCAGATGCTGGCGAGGATGTGGAGAAAGAGGAACACTCCTCCATTGTTGGTGGGGTTGCAGACTGATAAAACCATTCTGGAAATCAGTCTGGAGGTTCCTCAGAAAATTGGACATTGAACTGCCTGAGGATCCAGCTATACCTCTCTTGGGCATATACCCAAAAGATGCCTCAACATATAAAAGAGACACGTGCTCCACTATGTTCATCGCAGCCTTATTTATAATAGCCAGAAACTGGAAAGAACCCAGATGCCCTTCAACAGAGGAATGGATACGGAAAATGTGGTACATCTACACAATGGAATATTACTCAGCTATCAAAAACAACGAGTTTATGAAATTCGTAGGCAAATGGTTGGAACTGGAAAATATCATCCTGAGTGAGCTAACCCAATCACAGAAAGACATACATGGTATGCACTCATTGATAAGTGGCTATTAGCCCAAATGCTTGAATTACCCTAGATCCCTAGAACAAAGGAAACTCAAGACGGATGATCAAAATGTGAATGCTTCACTCCTTCTTTAAATGAGGAAAAAGAATACCCTTGGCAGGGAAGGGAGAGGCAAAGATTAAAACAGAGACTGAAGGAACACCCATTCAGATCCTGCCCCACATGTGGCCCATACATATACAGCCACCCAATTAGACAAGATGGATGAAGCAAAGAAGTGCAGACCGACAGGAGCCGGATGTAGATCGCTCCTGAGAGACACAGCCAGAATACAGCAAATACAGAGGCGAATGCCAGCAGCAAACCACTGAACTGAGAATAGGTCCCCTATTGAAGGAATCAGAGAAAGAACTGGAAGAGCTTGAAGGGGCTCGAGACCCCAAAAGTACAACAATGCCAAGCAACCAGAGCTTCCAGGGACTAAGCCCCTACCTAAAGACTATACATGGACTGACCCTGGACTCTGACCCCATAGGTAGCAATGAATATCCTAGTAAGAGCACCAGTGGAAGGGGAAGCCCTGGGTCCTGCTAAGACTGAACCCCCAGTGAACTAGTCTATGGGGGGAGGGCGGCAATGGGGGGAGGGTTGGGAGGGGAACACCCATAAGGAAGGGGAGGGGGGAGGGGGATGTTTGCCCGGAAACCGGGAAAGGGAATAACACTCGAAATGTATATAAGAAATACTCAAGTTAATTTAAAAAAAAAATTTAATTACTATGGAATAAAAACAAATGAATTGGATACACTTGTACCACCATAACAAAGGCAGAATCTGGCCAGCCAGGTCAACCAGTAGAAAAACTAGCTTTTACAACCATTATGTACTTCTTTCCAGTCTGAGTGAATACGGCATAAAAAAATATGAACATGCACGGGCCATTTTGCTCTTTATCAGTATTCTGTTACATTGAGTACACTCATATACACCCAGCAATATGCCGTTTAGAGATAAATGAATGTGGATGAAAGAGATGGCTCAAGTCACTAGCACCCGTGTAAAAGGCCAGACATGACCATACATGTCTGTGACCCAGTACTAAGGGAGACAGAGACAAGAGGATCACCAATTTGCTGGGTACCCTAGCTATGGGTTCAGTGAAAAGAAAAAGGTAGAAAGTAGAAAGTGACATGACCGAACACCTAACATATTTCTCTGGCCTCTGCACATAGGTACTTATTTGCATCTACAAACACACACACACACACACACACACACACACACACACACACACACCCCACCCCTCACACATAACTTCTCTCAGACACAAACACACAAGCAAAATCTTTAAATGAGTTTTGTAAAAGATCAATGGGTATAGCACTTATCTTTACATAGATGCATATATGTTGTGTATCTGTTTTCATAACTAGTACCTTTATGTACTAAACAATATTAATGTTTTCTTCTTCCATTCTCTATGATATGATAAAACATTCTAAAAATTACATGCCAAAAGCCATCTCTTTTACTAGAATGATGTAGATTTAGACAAACATATTTGCAGATAAACTGATCTAAATAAGTAGGGAATAAATGCCACTTGGTTCTGAAATACTTACAAAGGAAATGGAATGGGATTATAGCTGTTTCCTGGAAGCAAATTAGCAAAGATGGCTTTCATGGTTGACTTTTCCTTCACCTGGCTGTCTGTGGATCCCAGCAAATGCCCATCAAATACATCTAGAACAAAACATATTCTACTTATACATTAACATTCAGGAAAAACAAAGAGTAGAAGTGTCTGTTTTATTTCATTTTCTCTTCAGAATATAGACAGATATAAATTACAGCTTCCATTTTCTGGTCACTCTTAGGACATGAAATGGCCAAGAGTGAAATCACTGATTCAGAAAGATGTGTGCAAGTCTTCACACCTGAGGAGATCAACCTGTGTCAGCACTCTCTTCCCACCACAGGATCCGTGAGGGAATTACTGTCTGAGCATGTGTGAGCTATCCCAGCACTGTTACTCCAACTGAGGAGTGTACACTCTATTACACTAGAGCTTAGCTGCAATGGTAAAGTCACCCAAAGTTTAAAGTAGTTATTGCTTAACAAGAAAGCAAGGAAAGAGAGAAAGTATGTAAATGTAAAGGTTTGTTTAAAAAAACGGTAGAAATTTCTTTCACCTTGCAAAGCAAAAATAATACACTTTATGTACCTTAAGAAAGATGCCCCCTAAAAGGTAGATAATATTGAATAATATTGTCTTACTAGAACAACATACACAAAGTGATGCATGTCAAATAGTACTACTAATAGAAGAAAGGACAAAATAGAAAGGCTTTGTTTAAAAAGGTACTTTTTGAAGACTTTATTATTTATTTATGTGTGTGAGTGTTCTGCCTGCATGTTTATATGTACAACACATGCTTGGCTGGTATCCAAGGAGAGGTGTCAGAAGAGCAAGTCAAATTCTCTGTGGAAGAATTACAAACAGTTGCTAGCTGACGTGTGGATTCCGGAAATCAAACCCAGTCCTCTGCAGGAGCTGCAGGTGCTCAAAACCACGGAGCCATCTTTTCAGTCCCTTAAAACTGTACTTTAACCACAAATAAAATAAACAATTCTAAAGAATAAGAAAGCATTATGTCAAAGGATTAGCCATGTTTTTCTTTTTTAGAGGCATGTATAAAGCAAGGAATAATCTCAGTCTTGGATTCAATGCAGTCGAGTAAAACGTGGCCCACGCCTTACCTTCAGAGCCACTGGCTGTGTCCAGGTCAGAAGGCCCTCCCACTAACTGCTCAGCCAGGGCCTCAGGAGGAGTGGGCAGCTGGAGATGGGTGGAGCTCGTGGAGCTCTGACTGGACAGGGTTGTCAAGAAGCGATCCTCTAAAGAAACACACGATCTTAAATGAATCATTATAACAAATAGTCCATGTCACCTAATTAATACTCATAATATGCAAAGTCATTTATTTCTATTTGTTAAAATAGAAATTCACCTCTTCAAAAATTATCTAGGTCATATATGTAACTCATGTCATAGAAATTGACACAAAAATCCAGAAACACTATCTGATTTAACCACAACCAAATCTTGGTGTCAAAACCACATCAACCAACTCTGACTTCTACCCAACAATGCTCCATTGTCTACCTAAACATTAACAGAGAATTGAATTAAAACACTATGGGGAAACTTACATGCTCATCCTAAAAGATAAAAGTCATTGTTATAACTATTATAGAAAAATATTTTTTAAATGGTTATTTCTTTGCAGTAGCCATCCTATGTAATTTTCCCTAGTTCCAAGATGTCACCAAGTTATTGAAGAAAGAAATCTTAAATCTAAAACATAATTAAAGATGTAAAATATAAGTTAAGCATGCTAAATGGACCTTGCAATAGAATAGGGAGGTTGACTGGCATAAGCAAAAGAGAAAGCTAATGTCAGGTTTTGTTCTTTTCCTACTGGCAGCCCTCAATATATTGTATGCATTTCTTACGTCCTAGTTTATGTTCTTATAGCACACTGTATAAGAGTCTCAGACCAGTAAAAATTATAAATGTTCTATAAGGAGGAAAATGACTATGGACAAGTGTATTAGAGAATAATGCTCACATTAGCAGTTAAAAGCAGTTGCAGAGCAAAAACCTCCTTAAAGACAATAGGGAGAAGTCACCATGCTGAAGACCAACCTTTTTCTCCGTTGTGAAGTCCTGGAGAAATATTCCTTGGAGATGTGTCCATTGCACTTATCTATAGAGAAATAATAAATATGCCGTTCTTAGGATGCATTTTTAAAAATCATATTTTAAAAGTATTTTGAATCTTGAAATTTTTGAAATTAGGACCTTCTTCCACTAAAATATTACCTTTTGATAATTTAAAGTGGCTCTTGCCACTTTAATTAAACCTGAGTACGTACATTCTTAAATGGCATCTACTGGTTCACTTAAAATGATGTAATTTATTTACATAAATATACATATAAGAACTACCTAAAGAGAAAGCTATTTTCCAAAATTTAAAAAAAAGCACTAATGAAGAGTATCACTGTTTTACATTTTCAGGAATATCTTCAAAGGCTGGCTAGCTGTAAGACAGCTAGATTCTGTATTTACTCTGAGGTATTATTACACCACCAATCCTGGCTTCAAACAGATATGCAGTTTATAAAGAAACTAGCAAACATGGACCCATACTTTGAGAATATTGCTATAAATAGTAGCTCACACCTTGGCATGGGCACATCTAGGAAGACTTGTCAAGTAAGCCTGCTCATCTCTTACAATCCATCCACTGAACCTTCTTAGATCCGCTCACCCATCACCCATGGACAACATATATTAGAAGTACTACAAGCCCCACAGAGAATTTAGTTAGGAGTAATTTCTTATTCAGTAAAGATTACCATACCACAGAGATCTTTATTTGTATCTTACATAAATAACCCACCATTATTACCCACTCTATCACCAAAATTCTATTTTCTTTTAAGGTTTTCTATAGTCTTCTAATAGACACTAAATCCTTAAGAGTCTATCTATCTTCTATCAGTTTCTTTTTAAGCAGGCAAATGTTTCATGAGATATTAACTATAGCCTGTTCACAAATGCATGCCATGTAACACAGAAAAATCCTAAACCAAAAAAAGCACTAGAAACAATTTATCAAAAGGCCATGCAACAGGATTTCAAGTCAATTTTCTACTTCCCAAAAGCAGATCATCTATTGGGTGGTAAGGTATCTTCAAGTTCATGCCTACAGACTATACTCAAAAGGGTCTCACACTAGGTACATACAAGGTGTACATACATACAATGTAGGCAACAGCACTCATGCTCATAAAAGTAAATAACTATATTTTTTAAATGGAAGAAAAATAAAGACTGAAAACTCTACTATATACTCAGAATCCAGAGCTCTTCCTCTGTTATATTTTCTATCATGTCTTAGGTAGAGAAGCCTTTTTACAAATATTCAAATAGATACATTATAACATACTATTTTAATTGGAATTAAAATATAAAAGTTATCCAGATCATAGGTCCCTGAAAATTCACACATGTTAAAAAACTTTGTGTATTAAACCAATACTCCTAAGTGTTAGAATGGCATTAACTACATTCCCATCAATGAAACAACAAAGACAGTGCTATACTCTATTACCTTGCTCTCTTCTCCTTGTCTCAGTCTTCCAGGACTGGGAGGAACCGAAGGCCTCTTCCTACCTTTTTCCTGCTGGAAGAGGTCCTGTAACCTATAGCCACAGGCAAATAGGAAATGGTTTTGTTCTCAGTACCTTAAATTATACTTATAAACTTTTTCTTGTAATGGACTTTAAAGTTGTACACAGCCATCACTAAATTATTACGACAGCCAAAGATTCACAGCACACTGATCTAGTCCATCTCACGTAGTAGCACAGCCGTCTGAAACAGCAACAAGGGCTATTTCCTCTTATTCTAACAAACTATGTAAAGGCTGCAATGTGTTTTAACGAATGAACAGACGAAGGCCAAAAAAAAAACAAAAAACAAAAACAAAAACAAAAAACAAAACCTTTATAACTAAGAAAATGGAGCATCTATAATCAATAAGGACATTTAAATTTAAAAACTGGGATTAGGGATTTAGCCAAGTAGCAAATGCATTGCCTTGGTTTGCTCCCCAGAAACAGGAAATAAATTCTGAAATACTGTGGTAGAACAAGTTTGGCAGTGCTGCGGACAGAAGACTGACAAAGCCCGACCTGCTGTTCCACGCTTGGAGCGCCTCACAGAGGCTTTGCTTCTTGGCAATGAGTGACTCGAGAACGGACTGCAGTTGCTGCGGGGTGTCCACACACGAGGACATGAGCCGCGCCTGCATCTTCTCAGTCCAGCTCTTAAACTCACCCTCCTCCATCTGGAAGGCAACAGATCCAAGTTTGCTAAGCTGAGACACCAGACAGACAGAGGGGATTCTAGGAAAAAGCAGCTCCCAGATTTTCTATAAAAGAAACAATTACCTCCTTTTGTGCAAAGATATCCTCCATCTTTTCCTCTCTGGTTTTGCTAAATGTATCTGTTTTCAAGGACGCAAGTCTTTCATCAACAGCTAGGTACACCTGTGAAACCCTTAATGTGATGGAAAAAGCACAAGTTAGGAGGAGCTGAAACCAAACTATTTCATAGAAATTGGGGGGAATGGCATTTTATATGAACTGAATCGTCATCAAATATCATGGAATTTTGCAAAGCAAAGCAAGGTGTCAAAGGATTTACTTGAAATTTTAAGTTGTCAGTTATGTTTTAGAGGTTTTCTCCTACATTACTTGAACTTTTCTTTTTCAACACTGAGCACACACTAACTATAATTAGAAAAGGAAAATCACTCATATTTCAAAAGAAGAGTTAGCCTGATACTAAATCGCCATGGATTACAAACACGACCAAGAGAAAATGGATGACCAAAGCAACGAACACCTACTTCTGAAAGAAGTCCTTGAGGTCCTGAAGAAGAGACACCTTCAGCGGGGCTTGGCGCTTAATGAATATTTTTGGCAGTGGAACACACACTTCAAGAAGCCGAATAGGAGAGTAACTGAGGAAAAAAACAGTAACAGGCGAACATAAAAACTATTTTAATAATGTATACAGAGAACGTACATATGTATGCAAATGATCAATTAAATTCTAATGAGCATAGGAGAAAATAATGTTTTCTAAAAAATTGAGTTTCATAAAGACAAAAAAAACTAACTTTCAAACCACTAGAAATCTCTCTCCCAATACTGGGAGGATTTCGTTTTACCTTTGCACTGTAATGCTGTTACTTATCACTCTGAGGGGCCATCTGCTATAAAAACAGCAATGACTTTAATGCAAACTTTTGCTATGGATCTGAAGAGACTTAAGTAAAGTTGAAACGGTACTTATTAAGTCCCAGCTACTGGGGTTTTCATGCGTCTTCCTTCCATCTGACGTATAGACTAGTAAATGCTACATCCGACCAACCTACATCCTATATTTCAGGTTAAAAGCCCTTGCTTTAAAAAGAAAATAAGTTCCAATTCACAAATACTTCATTAGTATAATGTATGAGATACGGTTTTAAGTGCCTAGAATACAGCACCAAAATTCCTGCCCTCATAACTTAGGAATAATGAAATGTGGCTAATAAATAAAATATAAATATTTAAGTATCTTTATCAGAGCTCTGTGGAAAAAAATAATGACAAATGAAGCATGGGTTACTTGACAGGTAAGGTCTAAATCGAGAGCTCTGGTAGGTAAAGAAACAACAGGTAGGTGTCTGAGGAGCAAGCACCTGCGAGAAGGAAGGGTAAGTGCAAAGTTCCCAGGTAGGCACCTACCTGGCACAGTAGAGGAAAGGCCAGTGTCAGTGAGACCTCAACAGAGTGACTATGAGCAGTACAAGGTGATAACACAGGCCTTGGGCAACCAGAGCTTGTAAGGGTTTGTCGGCCAGAGAATGGATTCTGGCCTCTGCTTGGCAGACCAGATACCTTTGGGATTTCTAGAGCACAGTAGAGAATGGCTGATTTTCCTGTAACAGGGTCACTCTTGACTGCTGAACAGAGCTGAGAGCCGGCTTCGGGAGTGAGGCTAAGGGAGTCTGCCCAGGGCTACTGTGAAAACCTCCTGCTAAAACAAAAGAGGCTTAGCCACAGCCGCAATGCTTAGGGCAGTGAAGTATTGGTCTGAGTAGTTTCTGAGGACAGAGCTTAAGGCAGTCTCACGTTTGATGCTGCAATGATCAGTACTCATTCCTTAACTTGGAATTTTCGCTTTGTTAGAAGTATCTTAGGACCTTTGTGGTAACTAATATCTCAGCAAAGTTCTCAGACTTTCAGATGCCAAAACAATCGCCAAGAGTGATCCGGGAAGCAGAAAAATCAACCAGTGTTCCATGATTCCCATTAGTTGACAGCTCCATGGGTGAAACATACAAGATCATTACCCTTGCTCATGATGGAACAGAAATACTACCTAGTTCTTGGAATAAACTAACACTAACACTAAAAGCTCTTAAAGTAGAGCCCTCTGCATTTGCAAGCTTAGAGACAGGGGAGGACATATATGTCCAAATTCAACAGTGGCAATGTTCTCTCTATAGGGAATGTGATAATACACATAATCCCTTTGCCTTCTTACCTGAAAGATGCCACCATCTGATTATAAGAGAAATACTGGTGATAATCATGGTGGATGGAGTGACCGCAGGGCTCAGCATTGGCTCTGCGAGTGTACTGGTGGCCATAAAATCGAAGTTCAAGGTATTTTGCAAATGACATCGACCAGGATTCATTTGAAAGAGCAACAACTGGTGTTACCTGAGGTTTGGGGGGAGGGGGCAGGGAAGTAATAAAGTACAGACTCAAGATCTCACATTTAAAAGACCTATCTCTATTTTTCAAGACAAACAACATATTCTGACTGAGGGGAGTGAAAAACCTAGGAAAAGAATAAACTCTTTAAGCTGGATTTGACTAAGAGGATGAGAGAAGAGCAGCTGCAGTAACCCCAGGCACCGTCAATCTCCCTGTACACTGCTGGATTTCCTTCTCTACAGCTTTCTAAATGGCCACAGGTGCACAGACTTACCTGGTTTCCACTGACTGGCATTTCAGAGAGACAGTTCTTTCTTATCAGCACACTCAGAAACAGATATAAACTATGCCCTTAGAATAAAATCAGTAATGGTGGGCAATGAATGACCGATCAAAGGGCAATGGTCTTACCATACTTCCTTCCAAATTGGGTGCATTCATTTGCACACACTCTCAACAACAGTAACTGAAAATACCAACTCTCTCATTTTCCTACCAACCCTACAAGTTACTCATCTTTGAAATGTTATTTCTTTTTTTAAGGCATTTTCTTATTTCATTTATATTTGGCTTCATTTGTGCTTCAACTACATTAATGAATAAATTTTATTTGCATATTTACTGCCCATTTGTATTAAATTACTTTGTTGTACCCTATGCCCACTCTACTGTGGCTTACAAAATTCAACATTACATTTTCCTAAGCTAGAAGCTTTTATTGTGTGTATAATGCTTTTCCTTTCTAGCATAACCCCATACTTTTTTTTTTAAATCTTAAATGCATAAACCAAAACACGTTAAACAGACTAAAATTTAACTATTCATTTAATTTAACAGTCGATACACAGCAGTGGTTCTCAACTGGTAAGTTGTGTTACCTTTGCAGTCACCTAAGACCATTGAAAAACACAGATGTTTATATTATAATACCTAATAATGGTAAATTGTTAATGTTGCTATGAAGTAGCAATGAAAATAACTTAATGGGTGGGGTAATCACAATATGAGGAACTGCATTAAAGGTCACAAGCATTAGAACAGTTGAGAAGCATTAATCTCTAGCGCTCACAACAAGTTGTCTCATGGGACCAAGATCAAGAGGCCTATGGGTATGAGGACAAGGCTGGGACTGAGCCTAATGGTAAAGCATGTGTAGCCTTGTAGCCACTAACACACACAAGAAAGTATGGAAGAATTTGATTACTGAAAATCACTCTGGACCAATAAGCCCCCAGCTCATAAAGAAAACTAGTGTCACCATTTTCAAGTGCTATATGAACAAACACACTTATGTACAATTCTCATAAATGCTTTCCAATCTCACTTCAAAATACATCAAGATAATAATGAAGACGATTTTAATACATATTCACTTAAATCTGAACAGTGTATATTTAAAATGTTATAGGAACTGAAGAGATGACTCAGCAGTTAAAGAGTATTAGCTTTACTCCAGAGGGCCCAGGGTTTGATCCAAGCATCTACACGGTGTCTCACAACCATTTGTAACTACAGTTTCAGGGGATTCAAAACCCTTTTCTGACCTTCTTGGGCACTAAGCACACATATGGTACACAAACATACATGCGGACAAACATTCAAGTATATAAAAATAAAAGCGGGGTTGGGGATTTAGCTCAGTGGTAGAGCACTTGCCTAGCAAGCGCAAGGCCCTGGGTTCAGTCCTCAGCTCCGAAAAACAAACAAACAAACAAACAAAAATAAAAGCAAATTTAAGCCACACACACACACACACTGGTACTGGAGAGATAGCTCAGCAGTTAAGAATACTCCACCTAACAACCACCTCTAACTCTAGTCCAGGGGATCTATAGCCCTCCTTTAGCCTACTCATGTATATACACAGAGTTAGCTACACACATAAACACATAAAATTACATAAATATATAAATAAATAAAAGTATATAAATAAATAAATCATAAGCCTAAACTTATGCCACTTCTCCAAAGATGGATTGAACCCATTGAATAAAAAATAAGCAAATAAAAAACGATCACAATAATGACATCAAATAATTTTTTCAGAGTTAGAAGATACATGCCCAGGTCATTTTTCTAAGATTGATTATAAAAACAAATATAAACTCATTTTGAACAAAGCCTCATCTACATTTTTTTCATAATGGTTGTTGATATAGACTCAGATTTGTTAGGTCAATAGCTTAATACACTGTAGTTACTGCTATCTAAGTCTATTTCCTCTTCTACAAGCCATTCCACTCTCCTTCTATTCCTAAGGTGAAAAATAGTACCTAGAATACAGAAAGAATTGTCTAAATTGACATACATAAGTTATCAAAATATAATTTCAATATATTTCTTGGACAAGGCATGCATATTATATGTAATGACCTATATTCCTTCGGTGAAGTTTTAAAATATATTAGGTTAAGCATAAGAAGGCTATGTGAAGATCACAATGACAAATAACTAAGTTCAAAATCCTACTAACTATACATCCCCTACAGAAGTATACAGACAGAAAGAAATGTCACAGGAAATATGTCACAGGAAGTCAGTAGCAGCACATACTTGTTTGCAGATTCTGCACCAGGAATATGTGAGAATTGTATGTTGATATCCAGGCACTGGAGAATCCAACTCCTTCAGGATTATCTGTACACAGCCTTGGCCATGAACAAAGCGTCGAATGTGATGAACCATGGGGGTATCACAGAACATGCTAGGACACTGGTAAGAAGACCTGGGATGAACAAGAGAATCTTTCTCACATTAAATATGAAACAGAGTCCACACAGCAAGTACTGAATGATCATGGCACAACCAAGAACGCACAGCAGCAGCTCGAGAGTAAAGACAAAGAACGTACAATCTGTACAGGATGCACACTGCTCTGAACTGTCTTAAACTGAAGCATGGTGACAGTTCCCATTTGTCATAAGACCTTCGAGTGCCCAGTTTCAAACAACAGTAAAACCCAGACATTTCTAAGGACTATACTCCCTGCATGATAACATTAAGTCGCTCATGCCATGCTGTAAAACTTAACTGGAAACACCAATGTCATTGTAAAGATACACTCTGACACATAGTGTAAAAATGAGAACTATCAACAATACTTGATACACAACTCAAAATGTTTAGCTTGAAATTCTGGACTTCAAAGATGCATAATAATTAATCCAGCACTTGGGAGGTAGATCTCCGTGAGTTCCAGACCAGCCTAGTTTACAGAGCTAGTTCCAGGCCAGCCAGGTCTATAGAGAGAGACACTTTCTCAAAGAGAGAGAGAGAGAGAGAGAGAGAGAGAGAGAGAGAGAGAGAGAGAGAGAGAGAGGGAGAAAAGCAAAGAAAAGAAAAGAAAAGAAAAGAAAAGAAAAAGAAAAAGGGAAGAAATCAGCTTTTACCTGAAACAGTATCTTTCTAAAAATATTCCCAGTGTAAGGTCATTCTTTCCATAAAACTCCATTGTTACAATCCTAAAAGAAGAGATGATTTCTTAGAAATATGGCAACATTACCACCAAGACCATACTCTAATTGTTAAATATGCTTACGATCAAGTACAAGAAAAACACATCTAACAGTGCTGTGAAACAGGTTTTACCTCATCCTGTCAAATAAGTGTAGAATGGCCACACTACAGTATCGAATCCATTAGTATCCGAAAAAAAATCATTTAATGAGAATGCATAAACTATAAAATAAATTTAATAAAACTGATTTGCATTAGGAAAAGGTAAAATCATCTTTTAGTTTCAATCCCCATCAACATTGGGGAGGAAAAAAAAGACAGTTTCCTTCTGCTCTCTAGTCACTAGGTATGGAAAACAGCTCTCACTCTTGATAAGAGCTAACTCCTAAGAGACTCTGCGTGTATGCTTGTTGAAATCTGTATCCTTAATATTACCTAAGGAGTCCATTAATTTCTAAGGGGAAAAACCCTACAAACTTTCAGAAAGTCATGCTTAAGTTGTCCTAGAACTACACAAGTTTCTAGAAATATATATATATATATGAAATAAATGTTTTATTATGAAGGCAGCACTACCCAAAACAAACAGCAGTGAGAAAGGAAGTGAAAGTGAGGCATGCATTCCATGCTCTCTCCTGAATGTTGACTGCTATGATCAGTTACTTCCTCTCCAGCTTCTGGAACTTCCTGCCGTGACCCACTGTACCCTTGAACTATCAGCCAAATAACCCTTTCTCCTTAAGTTGCTTTTGCAGATAATTTTTTTAACATAACAACAAAAATCTAAGACAAGCATGTAAGGTCTTCATGACTATCACTAGAAATATTACAACATTATGAGTTTGTCTCTAAATTTACTTAGACATTTGCAAGAAGAACACACAAAATAAAAGGCTCGTCTGGTAGTATAGTCAGTGACAAAACTACAAACAGTAAGATAAAAGGATGACTGTTTTTATAAAATTTATGCAAAAGGAAAACTTGCCTAAAGTTGTACATATTATAGTCAAAATGTAGATTTTGGGTTTCAAAAACCAGCTTTTGTGGGTCAATTTTGTAAGTTCTATAATATACACATTTTTCTTTCCTCTCTCAAAGTTTTTTCATTCTTACTTAAAGTACAACTATTTATCCATGAACAAAAAATTTGCAGTTACTACGTAAGTTTAAATATCCTTTCAATTCACATGTGACCATCAATGTGTCATAACTAATGGCAGGCATTATTTTTTATGTTGCTGGAATTCCACTCTTGGTGCAACAGTGTAGACAGGCATCCTACCAAGGGCTGACACAAGCACTGGGCGCATTGCTGGACTGGGCAGAAGAACTGCTGAAGAGCACGCAGAGCCTCTGGTGGTTAGCAGGATTCAGACAGTCCACCTGCAGAACAAGCAACAGGTGAGCACCTGAGTCGGAGCACAGCTCCTAGCAATTCACTGACGCAGAATGCCTTTCACTCTGTTAATAAAGCCGTCTATTATCACTGCTGGAGGCTTATGAGGGCTTACAAAAGGCTAACTATAAGAGCAGCTGGGTATTAAACACAGACTATTTCAGAACTCTAAGGTAAAGTTGGAGTGTAACATAAATGAGGCCTCTGGTTATACCCAACACTGGGTTTGAAAGGGGAAGAAAACTAAGAAGTTTGTTTCTTAACATAAACATTCCATTCTTTCAAAATTGTATTATATTTTGGAAGAACGAATTAGTTAAAATATATTCCTATGAAACGATATCACCTGACAGATGGATATGGTATCAATCCATGGTACCTAGAGATCTAAATTCTAAGATATTTTTCACCTGTGCTTTTCCTGTTCCCTGTTAAAACTCAAGTAGTAAAGGAACATACGGTAAAGTTCCTCCTCCTTAGATGCCACTCCACCTATCAAACTATGTATGTAGTTTGCAAAGCTAAATAGCCACTCAGACCAACATGGTGGCACATGCATGAAATCCCAGCACCTGGGAGGTAGAATCTAGAGGTTCAAGAGTTTAATGTCTTCCTCAACTAGATCTTGAGTTTGATGCCAGCCTACAAGAAACCCTATTTCAAAGAAAAACAGTTCCTTGTTTATTCACACTGTTCAAATATACATACATGCACAATCAAGCATGTTAATACACATATACATATACAAAGGTGATTGCTTTCACTGAAATGAGATATGCTATAAAATGAATTAATATAACTTGCTTTTTTAGAGGACATGCTAAAATACATCCATCCATAGTGTTTCATTCTGATATAGCAAAACTTGTTGTATTTTTAAAAAATCATTCATGGAATTAATTCCGAGACATGCTTTTTAGTAGTCCAGAAGTTACCGCGGGTTCTATACAGATCATATATGGGACCAGCCTATCCTCTGATATGGGTTGAATATGAATGATGCCCATGCCCAAGAATCCTGCATTTAAAGTTTATTCCTCAACTGGGATGCTATGTTAGATGTTCTAGAAACTATAATGTGGGGAGGAGTCTCCCTGAAGGCTGTATCTTATCCTGCTTCTTGTCTGTTGTGAAGTGAATGACCTCTGCCAGACTCCACTATGCACTCTTGTACATATAGTCTTACAAGCAAGCATCCTCACACAGGTATATTTAAATCATTCAAGAAGAGAGAAGTTGGAATCCTGAGTCAAAGGTGTACAAATGTGCATGTAAAATAAGAGTACATGTGAACATCCTTATCACTTTCTATACATTTATACAAAAGCATTCAAAATTTCTTGACTCCCACTATGGTTCGGTATGTGAGTCTCACAAACAATTGTCTAGCACCACCATTTAGCACTTCCTTAACTAACAATGAAACTAGATTTTTTTTTTTTAATTACAGAACTGCATTACATCTAACGAAAGATTTCTTCATAAGTTTCAATATTAGTAATGTACACACCACAAGTAAATCTTAAACATCTTTAATTTCTATCTAAACAGATATAGTTAAATAACAATATATAATTTTTAGTCTTAGATATATTCTTATATATAAGAAATATATATATATATATATATATAGTCTTGAAACAAGTCCATATCCAATATGAAATTTCCATCTCTCACAATATTATCAAAACAATAAAACTAGCCGTAATGGTGCAGAGCTATACTCCTAACACTAAGGAAGTACAGGCAATATTATGAACTCAAGATCAGCCAGGATCACATAATAAAACCTGTGGAGATTAGCTTTGTCACCTTAACACTAGGAAGAGAGTCTCAATGAAGGATTAGCTACACTGGGTTGGAAGATGGACATATCTGAGTGATTGTCTTAAGTTAAAATGTGAGAAGACCCAGTCCACTGTGGGTGGCACCATTCCATAGCAAAAGATCCTGGACTGTTTAAGTACTGAGAAATAAACCTGAGTACAAGCAAGCAGGCAGTATTTATGTATTTCTTTTTCTTTGCTCATTACTATGATTGTGGTATCTTAAGTTACTTCAAGTTCCTGCTACCTTTATTTGCCCTTACTGATGGGCTGTAAACCTATAATTACAAGCTAAATAAACTCTTTCATAAACTGACTGTTTGTCAGGGTATTTGATCACAGCAACAACAACGGAAGGAAGGAAGGAAGGAAGGAGGGAAGGAAGGAAGGAAGGAAGGGAGGGAGGGAGGGAGGGAGGGAGGGAGGGAGGGAGGAAGGAAGGAAGGAAGGAAGGAAGGAAGGAAGGAAGGAAGGAAGGAAGGAAGGAAAAAAATTAAAATGAAAACAAGCTCTATCTTAAAGCACTGAAAGAGTCAGGCGCTACATCATTATCACATGTAAGCAATTCAGGCAGAAACTTCAAACAACTGCACACTTTTCCTTAGTTCAGGCCCTTCCTACTTTACTACAAGTGCATATTAAAATCCAAACTCCCAGTTTTGTTGCCTTATGAGTCTACTTTTTACTTCATATATAAGCCATCCGATTCAAGAAGAGAAATAAACAGAAGAGTAAATATTTAATAAGCCTGCATGTAATTTGTCATTTTTTTTAAATCTTGCCTCAGTAATTTTTCAACACAAAAAAATTCTATATTACCCAGTAAAGAGTGACATCTTACCTTTGTTGGCCATAAGACATCACTTGGAATCAATCCCCTCTCTTCATCACTCTCAGTTTTGTTTCCTGATTTGCTCCCTGAAGTACATGATGTATCTTTTGAATGGACAAAAGGGTCCAAATGTTTTGACTGAATTCTTCCTCCTCTAGCTCGATAGTCAGCTAGCATTCTACCCAAGCTCTGGCTGTCCCCCAGATGTTCAGCGATCCTGGTGCTCACTAGCTCATGTGAAGGTAAGACTTGTATGGACTTGGTCTGAACATTGCCATTCATGCTCTGAAGTCCAGAGAGATCCCTGAGCAGCTGTTTCTTCCTCCTGCTCTCCATTTCCTTCACCTCTTTATTGAGAAGAGGAGACCAGTAAATCTGCTCTGGAAAGTAATCTCGAGTTGAGCACCTCATCCCCTTTTCAGTTAAAAGGAAAGGTTCACGGAATGTAATAACTGGAGAGATACAGAGGATGACGTCTTTTAATTCCTGTTTAAATGTCAAGGAGTAAGTCTTTCGTTTATCTTCAGAGGAGGTGACTTCCTCAGTAACATACATTCCAGTGTCATCCTGTAGAGGGTCTCTAAAAGCTCTCATCTGGCTTTTGGGGTCCTGTTGCTCAACCGTTTGCTGTGATGTCTCTGGCTGTTCATCTCCTACAGCATCCTGTTGATCCATATGGAGAGGCAACAATGACTCGGGTACCAGTGCAAAGAGAGCACAGGGGATACCTGCTGGGCAAGTGGGGGTGGTGTAATCTTGATGCTTCAAGGAGGCAACAGCCTGTGGGACACTTTTATTGTCCAGCTCACCCTTCTCAGGCACAGTCCTTGATTCCAACAAAGTGCTATCATCAGAAGACAGGGCATCAAAGGGGCACTCAGGATCCTGGGGAAGGGAGCTGCCACTGACCTGCTCCTGAGAAGCTCCCTCTTCCCCTCTTCCCTCAGCCAGAAAATGGAACGAAGGGCTTTGTGTTAACGTTGGAGGCATAGCAAACTCATCCATGAGAAAGGAGATTTCTAGCTGAGAATGATAAGCTACACAGATCATAAATATTAGGATCTCCTTAACTCGAGCCAGCTCATAATCAGAGCCTCCTCTGAGCTTGATTGTGCAGCCGAGGTGCTGTGCACAGCCTTCAAAAAACATCAGTGTTTTGGTTTGTTCTACAAATAAATAAATAAAAATTAAGAGACTCAGATGACAATTTAGAGGACCAAATAGAATTTACTACCCACAAAAAAGAAAATCCATAAAACAACAAAACCACCTTGAATGTCTCCCTCTTAACCAGTGCTTATGGATATTAACCCTTCCTTAGTAAACAAAGCTATCCTTAACTAGGAGATGATTCACTCCTGCTTGAGTCCCCAACTGAGTGAATGTGAGCTTCAGATGACTCACCGTTAGGCAACTGAAAGAGCTGCATATAAAACTTGTGGCAAGTGCCCAGGTGGGGTTTGGTGAGCAGCTGGTCCATGGACACCACTAAATCTCCTTGGGTCATTCGACTGATTCTTTCTAAAACTTGCTACAAAATAGAAAAACATTGTATTACAGAATTAAATTAGCTATGAGTAAAAATCTCAATACCCTGGAGAAAGATGTACATGAAGTATTAAACAAAATAATGTTTACAATCAATTTTTTTAATTTTAATAAATTGCATGACCAGATTTACCTGCTAAATAATCAATGTGTGGCCTCAAAACAAACCATGCTCATGGTACTCTTATCCAAAATGGGTGTGGCATGGTGGCCCACTTGTATAACTCTTAACACTTAGGACGCAGGGGCAGGAGGAGCAGTGCAAGTTTGAGGTCAGCCTGGTTTAATAACTGAGTTCCAGACCTGCCAGAAGTACAATGTGAGATACATTATTTTTATTCTTACTTTATGTTGTTATTATCCTTTGTTAAAAGAGCATTTGGATAGCATGTCTTAGTATAAGGCACTAAGGGAAAACAAAAAATAAAAATCAGTTTCCTTGAAAGTGGCCTCTGTTTTATAGAATGAAGCACCAATAAGGACTTCTGATGGGTAATGTCCCTTCCACCTTTGGTCTCATAAACACCCAAAAGTTAGTTTATGTAAACATAGTTACACTGTCTTCCAGTGTGAATCTACAGTCTTAATAATGTAACTACCACACCTGGGTCTCACTTCAACATAAATGCTACATCAAATAAAAATATTGCTACAAACCTACCATACATGCACCTTCATTTAAAAGTCATGATTGTGTAAATGAGTAAAAATAGACACTCACTGACTTTACATTAATGACCAGAGTAATGCCATGTTCCAGTAACATGTCTTGAGCAATCCGAGACACTGTTTTCTCAACGAGAACCAATGTGGGTCGAACATCAACTATTCGTTGAACATAATTCTTCAAGAATTCCCTTTCCTAAGTAAGATAAATCAGAAATACAAAACCTGGTACAATTCAGGATTCTGACATATTGAAACAATCATGACAGCCTGACTGTTAATATCAATATTCAGTCTATAATTTTTCATTCACAAATAAGTCTATAACAAATTTGAATGCAACAAAAAAATTTAATCATAGTTCTCAACTATACATTTTACTTAAAAGTTTTAGGAAAAGTCCACCCTCTGATAAATTTTATTTTGAAAGATTTTCAGATCCTAATAATTTGTAATTTGCTGAAGATGTAGCTCAGTGAGAAAGTACATGACAAACACATTTAGGATCCAGTGGCTCAAAACTAGCAACAACATGTGGGGACAAAAGGCGGCGGCAGCAGCAGCAGCAGCAGCAGCAGCAGCAGCAGCAGCAGCAGCAGCATGTGTGTACATGTGTCTGAATAACAAGCACGAAGAACACAATATGCAACATCGGCGAAGATTTTAGACTGTCAAGAAACAAATAGCCTGCTCCACCTAGCACAATAAAAGCAATTTCTAAATTTATATGATTATGAATTTTCTTTTCCATTCTGTAACCTACAAGAGTATCTTTTCTGGGAGTCAGAACTAATAACCCTCTGACAAACCCTACCTCCAATTTCCTAATATCCTATTATACCTTAACAAATACAACTCAAGTTCTAAAACATAATGCTTATTATTAGTCCGCCATAATAGCTGAGTGTGATGGTGCACGCCTGTAGTACCAGCACTCAGGAGGCAGAGGCATGTAGATCTCTGAGAGTTCAAGACCACCCGGGTAGAAATCAGTAACAACAGAAACACAAAGTCTGCAAACTTATGGAAACTGAACTTTCTACTGAATGAGAAAAAAAAATGGGTCAAGACAGAAATAAAGAAATAAATTTCAGATTTTCTACAATTGAGTGAAAATAAATACACAGCATACCCAAATTTATGGGGCACAATGAAAAAGGTGCTAAGAGACAAGTTCATAACACTAAGTGCCAACACAAGTGGAGAGATCTCCTAATAACAGCAACTTAACAGCACACCTGGAAGCTCTAAAACAGAAAGAAGTAATCACACCCAAGGAGTAGATGGCAAAAAATAATCAAACTCAGGGTAGAAGTCAATAAAATATAAACAAAGAAAAGAACTGAAAAAAATCAATGAAACTAACGGGGAAAAAAAATCAACAAGATAAACCCTTAATCCAAACTAAAAGATGAAGAAAAAATATCAAAATTAACAAAAACAAAAACAAAAACAGGAACAGACACCAAGGAAATCCAAAGAATCATCAGGTCATATTTCAAAAACCTGTACTCACCAGCTGGCAGTGGTGCATGCCTTTAAAACTAACACTAGGGAGGCAGTGGCAGACAGTTCAATGCCAGCCTGGTCTACAGAGTGAGTTAGAGGATAGCCAGGGCTACACAGAGAAACCCTATCTCACAACAACAAGGAATAAATAATAAAAGAAGAAAGAAACCTGTACACCAAATTGAAAATCTAAAAGAAATGGATAATTTTCTCCATAGGCATCACTTACTAAGTTAAATCAAAATCAGATGAGCAATTTCAACAGACTTATAACCCCTAGGGAAATAGAAACACTATTAAGTCTCCCAAGCAAAAAAAAAAAGCTCAGGGCAGACAATTTTAGCACAGAATTCTACCAGACTTTCAAACAAACAAAAGTTAACGCCAATATTCCTCAAATTATTCCACAAAAAAAAAAAAGACACACAAGGAACACTGCCCAATTCATTTTTTTTGTTTAAATACTCTAATTTTTATTTACCTTTTTTTTTTATTATTAACTTGAGTATTTCTTATATACATTTCAAGTGTTATTCCCTTTCCCGGTATCCGGGCAAACATCCCCCTCCCCGCTCCCCTTCCTTATGGGTGTTCCCCTCCCAACCCTCCCCCCATTGCCGCCCTCCCCCCACCAGTCTAGTTCACTGGGGGTTCAGTCTTAGCAGGACCCAGGGCTTCCCCTTCCACTGGTGCTCTTATAGGATATTCATTGCTACCTATGGGGTCAGAGTCCAGGGTCAGTCCATGTATATTCTTTAGGTAGTGGCTTAGTCCCTGGAAGCTCTGGTTGCTTGGCATTGTTGTACATATGGAGTCTCGAGCCCCTTCAAGCTCTTCCAGTTCTTTCTCTGATTCCTTCAACGGGGGTCCTATTGCCCAATTCATTTTATGAGGCCATACTTACCCTGATACCCAAACCACACAAAGACCCAACAAAGAAAGCAAATAAAAGACCCAATTTCCCTCACTAACATAGATGCAAAAATACTCATTAAAATACTTGCAAACCAAATCTAAGAACCTATCACAAACATCATCCACCATGATCACATAGATTTCATCCCAGAGAAGCAGGGAAGGTCCAATACACAAAAATCAGTAAATGTAGTCCACGATATAAACAAACTGAAAGAAAAACACTACATGATTATCTCATTAAATACAGAAAAGGCCTTTGACCAAATCCAACACCCCTTCATGATAAAAGTCCTGAAGAGATTAGGGACACAAGGAACATACCTAAACATAATAAAGACAATCTCTAACAATCCTATATAGCAAACATCAAATTCAATAAAGAGAAACATGAAGCAATTTCATTAAATAAGAATAAATAACACAAGGTTGTGCATTCTTTCCACATCTACGCAACATAGTTTTGAAGTCTTAGCTAGAGCACTAAGACAACTGTAAGAGGTCAGGGAGATACAGGATGGAAACAAAAAAGTCAAAGTATCCTTATGCAGACAATATAACAGTATACATAAGTGACCCTAAAAATTCCAATGAGAAACTCCTACAGCTAATAATTTCAGCAAAGTAAATGGATACAAGATTATACATACATACATACATATACACACACACACACACACACACACACACACACAGAGAGAGAGAGAGAGAGAGAGAGAGAGAGAGAGAAGAGAGAGAGAGAGAGAGAGAAATCAGAAACCTTCCTTTATACAAATGACAGACTGAGAAAGAGTCAGGGAACTTTCTGGAGGGTCCTCCCATCTCCCACCCCCCAAAATTGCATATTTCCATTCATTCTGCTGGCCCTCAGGGCATCTCTCCTGTCTCTTTGTCCCTTCCCCCATACTTGATCATGTTCTCCTTTTTCCCTCCCCATTCACTCTCCTACCCAAGTACCTCCCTCCCTCTTCCTCCTGTGATTTCTTCTCCCTCCCAAGTGGGATTGAAACATCCTCACTGGGGCCATTCTGCTTGTTAACTTTCTTGAGTTCTGTGGATTATATCCTAGGTGTTCTGCACTTTTTTGGCTAATACCTACTTATTAGTGATTACATACTATGCATGTTCTTTTGGGTCTGAGTTACCTTACTCGGAATATTTTCTAGTTCCATCCATTTACCTGCAAAATTCATGATGTCCTCGTTCTTAATAGGTGAATAGTAGTCCATTGTATAAATGAACCACATTTTCTGTATCCATTCTTCTGTTGTGGAACATCTGGGTTGTTTCCAGCTTCTGGCTTTTTGGGTATATGCCCAAGAGTGGTACAGCTGGGTATTCAGGTAGCTCTATTTCTAATTTTCTGAGGAACCTCCAGATTGATTTTCAGAGTGGTTGTACCAGTTTGCACGCCCACTAGCAATGGAAGAGTGTTCCTCTTTCTCCACGTCCTTGCCAACATGTGCTGTCCCCTGAGTTTCAGATCTTAGCCATTCTGACTGGTGTGAGGTGGAATGGAAACTCAGGGTCGTTTTGACTTGCATTTCCCTGATGACTAAGGACTTTGAGCATGTCTTTGAGTGCTTCTTGGCCACTGGAGATTCCTCTACTGTGAATTCTCTGTTTAGTTCTACACCCCATTTTTTGATTGGGCTGTTTGGTTTTTTGGAGGTTATCTTCTTGAGTTCTTTATATATTTTGGATATTAGCCCTCTATCAGATGTGGGGTTAGTGAAGATTTTTTTCCCAATCTGTAGGATGCCAATTTGTCTTATTGACTATGTCCTTTGCCTTACAGAAGCTGGGAGGTGAGAGACTCTCAGGACTCAAAAGGGAGGGATCTTAGATGAAATGCCCAACAGCACATGCTGGTGAGGATGTGGAACAAGAGGAAGCCCTATCCACTTCTGGTGGGAATGCGAACTTTTACATCTACTATGGAGATCAATCTGGCAGTTCCTCAGAAAACTGGGAATCAATTTACCTCAAGACCCAGCTATAGTACTCTTGGGCATCTACCCACAGGATGCTCTATCCTGTCATAAAGACACTTGCTCATAGACGCTTTATTCATAATAGCCAGAAACAACCTAGACGTTCCTCAACTGAAGAGTGGATAAAGAAAATCTGGTACATTTATACAATGGAGTATTACTATAGTAGTTTAAAAAGTAACACCATGAAATTTGCAGACAAAAAGATAGAACTAGGAAAAGATCATCCTGAGTGAGGTAACCCAGATCCAGAAAGATAAATATGGTATATATTCATTTATAAATGTATATTAGCCATAAAATGATAACCAAGCTATAATCTGGTTAGACCCAGAGGAGTTAGGGAAAGAGGAGGGGTCTAGTGGGGATACATGGATTACCCTGGGAGGATGAAATAAAATAACTTTACATGTAGACTTGGAACAATATCAATGGCATGTTAACATACAGTGGGGATTTTCACGAGGTTCACAGGACAACTACTGGTTGTCCAATGCAGAGTAGTAGCCTTGAAATCATATATATATACCAATAACAAAAACACTTAGCAGGTTCTGTGTGTGTGTGTGTGTGTGTGTGTGTGTGTGTGTGTGTGTGTGTGTAAAAAATTGTGCATACATATACATACCTATATTCATATGTATTCATAGACATCATATATACTATATAATTGTGTATACATATATATTTGTACACACATATGTAACAAAAATAATCAAAAAAGAGGCTATCAATAGGACAGTGGGTGTGGCACAGGAGGGGTTCAAGAGTGGGTAGCTGAGAAGGGCTGGAGGGAGGAAAGGGAAAAAGGAAAGTGATGCATTTAATTCTATTTCAATTTTTTTTTTTTAAATTTTAATGTCTAAAACGAACTGCAAGAGTAGAGATGGTGCTCTGGCAGTATAGTTCCCAGAAGCCAGCCCTGGCTAGGAGTACATCTTTCTGTGGAGAGAGCTTTGTAAGCATCTCTTTAAGAGCAAAGCTAAGAGAACTTGTGCCTGCAGCAAAAAGGCTGAAGTTATAACTTACAGCTGCTATTCTGGTACCCTTTGCTTGTGAAAAACACACAAAAAAACCCATATAACCCCCATCTTAAGTTATTCCTCTACTGCCAACTACATACAAACTATTTCTATTCTAGAAACAGACATTAGTGAGAGTATTACAAAATGGGAGGTTCCATTAACCTTAGAAGTTAGAAAAACTCTCCCAGTAAAGCAATGGCCAAAGTACAGAAGAGAACTAAACTCAAAGTTGAATTTTCACTTTCTCGTCCATACATTCCCAGTCAAATGTTCCCTTCAACACTCTGAAACCTTAAAAATGAGTGAAAGAGATTTGGGTAAGCTACTCCCTAAAGTGCAACATAAACATGGCTCACATAACTTAATTTTTGAAGCGTAACAAGGTTTTTGAAATTAAGAGTTGCCAAGCAACACATAAGGTAAGCATCCATCAAATGATTTCCTCCAGAAATCCTTACCTGAAGCACAATGGGGTCAATGCAAGTAAACTTAGTTTCTTCTCTATAGAGATACTCAATAGAACACTTCAACAGAAGGATTTTGGGGTTTTTAATACAGGAATTCATCTAAAAGAACAAGGTTTTGTTAAAGGTTTGCACTTTATAGACTTTTAATCATAATTTTAATTCATATTGTTCATAATTCCTGTTAGTACCATCAAACTCTAATTTATTACCTTTGGGTAATTCTCTTTTTTCAAAACAAGTTCTTGAGAAAAACAACTTTTTCTTACCTATTTCTCTATACTAGTCATTATATTTTTTTTATAGTTTCTCATACTGTAAGAACAAATAATATGCTCTAGGCAGCAGTGGGTATTACAGCCAGAGTATTCACACACTCTAGATCAACAACTTTGGAGTCCTTCTAAACTTCAAAAGGAAAAAAGTTAATGGGACTTGAACATTATTCAAACAGAACACATTCTCCAGCAATCCTAAGTTAGCAAGCCCAATGGATAATGTGAAGTTAAAAGAGAAAACATAAAATTATTGTCAAAAGCAGGAATTCGTGCCAACATTCCAACCATGCAACTAAAGCCACAGGCAGAACAGCTTGTGTCCTGCCATTAAGGTTCAGTCTGACCAAATTCACACAGCCCAAACTGGCAAACAGTTCTGAGGACAGCAAGTAAGTGAAGCAATACATCTGGGGCTCTAAAATCAAAGACTATGTCTAAAGATGATCAGTGAGGCAAACCAATAATTCATGGGTGTGTTTCTCCCTCTCCTACACATGGTTTTCACAACTCCTGAAAAACCATAACATGTTTAGTCCTTCTTTTGTTTTATTTTGTTTTATTTTTTGAGATAAGGAGGACCTCCCTCTATAGACCAGGACAGCGCCAAACTCAGAGAATCCACCTGCCCCTACCTCCTAAGAGCTGGGATTAAAAGTGTGAGCTACCACCATCTGGCTAAAATTCTTAGTCTTAATTCAGTAAAAATCTCTTATTTTGGCTCAACACTGTACCTTAAAAGTGTAATATCCTGATTTACAAGATTGTATATATAAACACATGGTTTTGGACCATGTCTAAGAAATAACATTTCTAAAGGTTAAATGTCTAATAGTCAGCCCACCATACCCATAATTTCCACATCCTGGATTTGACCTACTACAGAGAGAAAAATATTTACAAAATGGGGAAAGAGTCTAACTGTGTGTCCTACTCATGCACAAAGTATTTTTTCTATCACTTAAATCCATTAGCACCTAAACAATATAGCAAAACAACTACTACACATTTACATTGTACTAGCCAGTGTAAGTCCTCAGAGATAACTTAGACGTCTACACGGAAGTACTCAGTAGAGCATAGGTAAACACTAAACCATCTTACATACAGAGCTTGAGCATCTCAGCATCCCCTTGAGACCCTGGAATCAATAACCTGCAACAACTCAGACACAATTGTACTAACCTATACCTAGAAAATAGTAAAAACAGAACTACATTTCAGACCAGTATCCTTGCCTTCTATTGGGCTGGCAACCTAACTGTCCCCTGCTTTTTTCTGTCTTATGAATTCCCACCATTCAAATTCCGACCCATCATCAGCTCTGGGAGATTTTCCTAGAACCTCTGGACTTGCACCTCTATGAACCTTATGGGTAGGTACCCTTCAACGTCTCCTTTTCTTTTGTAATTAAGAAACCCCAATTTGTGAGTTTAGCACATAGTCACGGTCTACTGAATTTTACTGAAGAATTGAAACTTATTACCTTTTTATGTGCAATGTTTTTGGTACAAACAAAGCCATTGACAACCACGGAATCAAATTTCTTTCCACCTGGGATCTAATAAACGAGAAAACAATAAAAACCAGTGATGTACCTTGGACTTCATCAGATGGTTATCATTATGTCTAAGCATCTTTGACCAGCAAAATAATGGTAGAAAGTTCCAGAATATAGTTCATTTCATCTCTTATTATCTCTCTTATCATGATTGTTTTCCTGCCTTCTACTCTCTAAGTCATATATGCTACTCTAAGCACTCTGACTAAATAAGCTGGTGTCTACAGCACTATTTTTACATTCAACATTCAATATTACAGGTAAAACATACATTCCCAAGTTAATATTACCTAAATAAGGCTCACTTTCTGCTTTTCCTCATGACAGTGCTAGTGATCTATGAGAACAGACTCTCTCATAAATGGCATGCTAAGTAGCAGCATTAAAAAGGGAAGAAACTGTTTATTTTGGTTCTCACCACACCCAACTCACTCACTCGTTCCATGCACCTCTCACTTCCTATAATGAGCACCAAGAGCTCTATTTGTGCTATTGACAAGGCAGACGGTAACGGCTCCTTTCAGATCACCTGATACCTGCCCCATCAGTTCCTGGCAGCAGCAAACAGTAGGAGAGCTCACCTTCTTGATATGGACAAACTGACGGATATCCATGTCATCATCCTGGTGCTTGACGTCAGGTCGGACTGTCTGAACAACCTGACAAACTAGTGACACAATGATGTCCCTCCAAGATGATGACAATGACTCATTTTGAAGCAGCTGCTGGAGTAAGGCCATCATGTGGTTATGATTAGCTGAACTAAGAAAGGTTACAGAAACAAGTTTGTACAGTTAGTACACAAGAAGCACTCCTGAAGAAGTAAACATTCCAATTACGGCTCACAGATAAGATATTCCATGTCAATTTTATTCTTTTAACGTATCTTTATTTACCATAATGATTCTGCACATAAATGAAATCTGTGAGTAGCTTTAAACTAACAAACAAACATCAAAGTGCTAAAATAAAAGTTTAACACATAAATTAAAATGGAGACAATCAGTTTGGGACTCTGCTTTATAAGATATTTCATCAGAACTCAGACTACACTTTAAATTAGTATTTTTCACTTTATAAGGAAGAGAATTGTGCAGATAGGCAAGGGTCGGTGAAAATTACAAAAACTATTACGAGAAAAATAAAAATCTAGAGCCTTACAGCAGCCTTTCCATGGCTTGCTTCTCCTCATTCTCCTCCCGCAAGAGTTCCAGGTTGTTATGATGCCAGCCCAAAGGGGTAAAAGGCAGCTCTTTGGATTTTTCTTCTACCCGTCGATTAAATAAGGACTCTAAACATAAAATAAGTTAGTACTTCATTGTCATACTTTATACCATCAACTTATATACTTAAAAAAATAAAAATCTCAGAAGGTGAGAATATAAATTATTGCTATAAAACAGCAAAGACCTGTAATCAACACACAATTAAAATAGATAATCAAACATGCAATCATACATATATACATACAGCAACATGTTAAAATACAGCAGGCCTTGAGCTACAGCCCTTCTCTAGCATGTGCAAGATCTAGCATGGTAGAGGAACCAAGAAACAGCTCACATCTGGAAACATCTGAGAACAACTGTGAAAAGTAACTTAACCTAAGTAACAAAGGCTCCCACCAAAAGCATCAACATGAATTCTGAAACAAACAGAATGGTACTTTTGCATCTTGCTTGTTTTAAAGCAATGAGTCTCAACCTTCCTAATGCTGTAACCCTTAATACAGTCCCTCATGTTATTTTCATTCCTACGTCATAACTAAGTTGGTACTATTATGAATCACAATGTAAATATGTATGAAAACCACATTCAGTTGAAATCTGAATGGTAATAGTAACACAGTCATGTGGGCCCTGAACTCTCAAGAGAGAAACTCTCATGGACAGCCCCATAAAAAACAGTCTAAAGTCACTCCACACAATCTTCCACTATATTTTACAATATAGGCTTTAAAACAAAATGTTAACAAAATAAAGTATAAAGAAAGTATACTAAATAAAACATAATAAAGAATTTACATATGAGTTTGAAGTCTTTAAGTTTTCCAAATGGGTGAAATGATTGGGTGTGATGGTGCACACCTTCAGTCTCTGAACTCAGGAGACAAAGGCTGCAGGAGATCTCTAAGAGTTTGAAGCCACCCTGCTCTAAGTTGCTTTGGAGGCTGGAAGGAATGGTTCATAAGTTAAGAGCATTTGCTGTTCTTCCAGAAGACTGGAGTTCAGTTCCCAGCTCCCAGATCAGGCAGCTTACAACCATCTGTAACTCTAGTTCCAGGGGATCCAACACCTTTGGTTGCTGTACTCACATGCACATAAACCCAAGCAGACACGCACGCAGACAGGCAGGCAGGCAGGCAGGCAGGCAGGCAGGCAGACAGACTGACAGACACACATAAATGACTTAAAAATAAAAATGGAAATTTTTAGAGGGATAAAATGGATGAAAAAAGTTAAATAGTAATGCTTTATAAACCATGAGCTCATTAAATAATCACAGAATACGAGAAAGAGAGAGAATATGGAAAGAAAGAGATAGGAAATTTAGTGCTTTCTCTTTTAAAGCAAATCAACTTCTATTAAGCATGTGTAATAGTACAAGAGACTCAAGACTGGCACTTCTCAATTACATGAACAGTCAGTCTACACATGTCTAGTCAAAGCGGATGATAGGAGGTGAATTTAGATAGCCTGCCCAGCCAGAGCAGTTGCCTCCCTTGTTCCAACTTGACCCACCTCCTCTCTTTTTCTAAAACCTGAGGAGCTAAGACCTGAGAAAGACCCTTCCCTCCTTTTGCCTTTTCTCCTCAGCAGCTTAAGTTAAGGTAAGAAAGATTTGTATTCATCTACTCTTCCTTAGTCCCAATGAAATTGACCATGGATTTCCTGCTTTATTCTCTTTTGCCTACTTCTCTTCCCAGCTCTACAGAGCAAGCAGCAAGTTCAAGCAATGAGCTCACTTGTGCACTCTCTAACAACAAGGCAATCCTTGACAATCTGTATATCAATATATCAATGTTTACTACTATATAATGCCTTCAAAAGAATAAAACACAAAGTTGATTCAAAAAAATTTTAAACAATCACTTTGACATTAAAGGTCTCATCTCCAACTAAGAAGTATATTCTTGAATTACAACATACTCCAAAGTCATTCTACACGTTTAAAATCATGTTCCTGTGATACCAAAATAATCAAATACAGCTAGCACTTTCTGTCAATCAATGTGCTAAGACCTCAAGCACACCATCAAGAAGCAGACACATCACTTCCAGCACCGTTGTTTTAAGATTACCTTTGATGAAGGCATCACTTATTGAGAGCTGCTGTCCTCCAGTGTCAGAAACCAAATACTCTGCAAACCAGGAAGAGAACAGAGAAGAGGAAGGAAAGACATATGACTTCAATATGTCACCATAATTATGCAGCAGAACACCCCACAGGGTGTGTTACTCCCACAAAACGCATCACCGTCCAGCAAACTTTTACATATGTTCAATAAATTTCATACTAAACTATTTTCAGGAGACTTAAATTGACAACAGAACCATTAAAAAATTTTTCTCGATTCAAATGTCAGACATTTTAACAGATATTTTCCCAAGTGACCTTAAGTTGCCAAAACAGAACTAATTTATTAAACTGCTTCCATGCTGAACATGGGGATTAGAGAAACCTAAATCAATGTTCGTGGGCCATGGCCACTCAAAATGGTTTCAGAATAAGCTCTCTTTCTCCTTAAAAATAAAAATAAAAATAAAAAAACAGGCAAAGCTCTTTAGTAACTAGCATGATAAACACCACTTACCACTTTCCTCAGGTAGCACTACAATATTTAACAAATAATGACTATCTGTAGTAGGGTACTCTATAGAAGTCTCATAAGAAAACTGTACAAGATACATGCAATAAAATAAATTCATATGGCAGAGGATACAGATATTCAAGGAATTTCTGTTAACTTTTAAAATCAGTTTTTGTTTTTTTTTTAAGCTCCTAGCTTCTTTGCAATAAGATAACTGATAAATACATTCCTAATGCTTTCAGAGCATTTAAAATCTAAATACTTTCCTACAAGTGAAATTCTACAAATGAACTTTCCTCTAAACATAGCTCAGAGCGGTTCTTTCTCCTATGCAAATTAAACCACAGTGCATTAACTACTTCTATGTGACTATTCCACAGAACTTTTTCCAAGCCAATAAATTCACCCTTCCAGCCAGGAAGCAGAGAAAATATTTTATTTAGAAAACTAAACTACACCATACAATACAACCAGGTATGTATGTAAGATAGATACAATTTGTTTCTATATTTCTGGCAGAAAAAAGCAATGCCTAATTCTGTAAACTCAACTAATGCATTGTTATTTAAAAGCCCTGATTCTCATACTAAAACTTAAATATCAAATTACAAAAGTTATAGTTTTCTCCTCTCATTATGGAAAATTTTAAATCCACAAAAAGTTCTGTATGCAGTCCACTTAGATAGAGGAAGTGTTGAAACTGTCATATCTTACTTCTCTATATATCTGCACATGCCTTTGAAGTTACCCTAGGGCTAGAGAAGCAGGTCCGAGCTTAACAGCACCTGCTGTCCTTCCAGAGGCCCTGAATTTGAGTCCCAGCACTCACATGTTGGCTCAAAACTGACTGTAATTCCAGTTCCACAGCGCCTGACACCTACACTCACAAACATACACACATACACGTAAATAAATTTTTAATGTAAATTATTTCAAGTTAAACACAAAACTTTGCCAGTAGCACATCAGTATGCATTACTTTAAAACAAGGACACACCTCTATAGACACTATTATTTACATAATTGTGAAAGCAGACAATACCAAAACAATCACAGAACTGATCCATATTCACATTTACCTATTTGTATAGTATCTTTCAAAAACATGTTCCAGAAAATTGGATCCCACCAAGTCACACATGGAATTTGCCTGCCATGCCTCCTCATTCTCTTTCTACTTAAAACAGATCTCCTAGTCTCTTTTCATGGTAAGGAGTTTTCAAAGAACCAGGCAAGTGTCTGATGCACTGCCCCATATTCTAGGTCTGAACCCGTGTTTCTCTTCATGGGATATCTAACCTGCTCCTTAGTCACATTTTCTGTGCATGGGAAATCTACTCAAAGGACTGACAGAGCCAGGGCTTTCCCTGTGTCTCAGTCTTGCCACTAATGTTCTACACATTGCAGAATCTTGCTTGCAACATAAAATAAATTTTAATACCTGGGTTCATGCCAAATGGTGGCTTACAACCATTCTATAATTCTAGTTCCTGGGGATTCACTGCCCTCTTCTAGCATCCACAGGCACCAGGCATACACGAGGTATAAATAAATATGCAGGTAAAACACTAATATACATTTTCAAAAGTAAAGAAAAAATGTTTATGAAATATTTAAAGTGTCCACAAAGTGCTTGCCACACAGACATGAGAACAGATCCAAGTACTCATACATAAAGGGTGAATTTAGCAACACGAGCCTGTAATCCCAGCACTAAGGAAGTAGAAACAGGAGGATCTCTGGGGCTTGCTGACCAGCCAGTCTAACCAAGTCAGTGAGCTCCAGGTCCACCCTGTCTTGAGACATAAGGTGAAGAGCACTAATGAGGAAAATACCCAGGGCTGACCTTTGGTCTCCTCCATACATGCATAATCCATGTACACACAAATACACACACACACACACACACACACAGAGAGAGAGAGAGAGAGAGAGAGACAGAGAGAGACAGAGAGAGAGACAGAGAGACAGAGACAGAGACAAAGACAGAGAGACAGAGACAGACAGAGAACCTCTTACAAGCATGTGCCCCACAACCCACACACAAAGGGCTGAACAAACTGACTATAGCCATACCAAGCTCTATGAACACACAAAACCTAAGAACATCCTCCTCTAGCTGGTCTCAAACTGACATTAATCATTTTAGTACTTTACACAATCACCCCAGCAAGCTACACGACTCTCTCAACATTCATAACAGCACTGTGACTCCTACAGTTACAGACATACTATGCTTTGCATACTTCCATTCAAAAACCAAAAGCTCAGTGTGCAGAATACTGGGTGTCAGAGGCCAGCAGCAGTAGAGAGAATAGGGAAGTGTTGCTCCAGGGTAGGAAGTTTCGGTTGGGTAGAGGAACCAAGATGTACTTTACAGCATGATGACTTCAATTAATAATGTGTAGTAGATTTTTAAAATTACAAGAAAGTAAATCTTGAAGGTTTTTGTCACACACACCACACACACACACACACACACACACACACACACACACACACACACAAAGGTTGGTTACTGAGGTGCCAGATGTTACCTGGTTTTACTGACTCATTCTTTTACAAGCATACGCCACTGCATCACTTTGTTTCATATAACTAATGCAAATATATTCTATGAATGTGTGAAGAACCACAAAGAAACGCATTATCCTATACTATTAATCTGCTCTAGTAAGTAGTGAACCATCTTGACTACAGCAAAGCCCTATACGATAACTTAAGATATTCTCGTCCTGACAGACAGATAGACCAATGGAATAGAATTGAAGACCCAGAAATGAACCCACACACCTCTGGTCACTTGATTTTTGACAAAGGAGCCAAAACCATCAAATGGAAAAAAGATAGCATTTTCAGCAAATGGTGCTGGTTCAACTGGAGGTCAACATGTAGAAGAATGCAGATCGATCCATGCTTATCACCCTTTACAAAGCTTAAGTCCAAGTGGATCAAGGACCTCCACATCAAACCAGACACACTCAAACTAATAGAAGAAAAAGTGGGGGTGAATCTTGAACACATGGGCAGTGGAGAAAATTTCCTGAACAAAACACCAATGGCTTACGCTCTAAGATCAAGAATCGACAAATGGGATCTCATAAAACTACAAAGCTTCTGTAAGGCAAAGGACACGGTGGTTAGGACAAAACGGCAACCAACAGATTGGGAAAAGATCTTTACCAATCCTACAACAGATAGAGGCCTTATATCCAAAATATACAAAGAACTCAAGAAGTTAGACCACAGGGAAACAAATAACCCTATTAAAAAATGGGGTTCAGAGCTAAACAAAGAATTCACAGCTGAGGAATGCCGAATGGCTGAGAAACACCTAAAGAAATGTTCAACATCTTTAGTCATAAGGGAAATGCAAATCAAAACAACCCTGAGATTTCACCTCACACCAGTGAGAATGGCTAAGATCAAAAACTCAGGGGACAACAGATGCTGGCGAGGATGTGGAGAAAGAGGAACACTCCTCCATTGTTGGTGGGATTGCAGACTGGTACAACCATTCTGGAAATCAGTGTGGAGGTTCCTCAGAAAATTGGACATTGAACTGCCTGAGGATCCAGCTATACCTCTCTTGGGCATATACCCAAAAGATGCCCCAACATATAAAAAAGACACGTGCTCCACTATGTTCATTGCAGCCTTATTTATAATAGCCAGAAGCTGGAAAGAACCCAGATGCCCTTCAACAGAGGAATGGATACAGAAAATGTGGTACATCTACACAATGGAATATTACTCAGCTATCAAAAACAACGAGTTTATGAAATTCGTAGGCAAATGGTTGGAACTGGAAAATATCATCCTGAGTGAGCTAACCCAATCACAGAAAGACATACATGGTATGCACTCATTGATAAGTGGCTATTAGCCCAAATGCTTGAATTACCCTAGATGCCTAGAGCAAATGAAACTCAAGACGGATGATCAAAATGTGAATGCTTCACTCCTTCTTTAAAAGGGGAACAAGAATACCCTTGGCAGGGAAGAGAGAGGCAAAGATTAAAACAGAGACTGAAGGAACACCCATTCAGAGTCTGCCCCACATGTGGCCCATACATATATAGCCACCCAATTAGACAAGATGGATGAAGCAAAGAAGTGCAGACCGACAGGAGCCGGATGTAGATCGCTCCTAAGAGACACAGCCAGAATACAGCAAATACAGAGGCAAATGCCAGCAGCAAACCACTGAACTGAGAATAGGACCCCCGTTGAAGGAATCAGAGAAAGAACTGGAAGAGCTTGAAGGGGCTCGAGACTCCATATGTACAACAATGCCAAGCAACCAGAGCTTCCAGGGACTAAGCCCCTACCCAAAGACTATACATGGACTGACCCTGGACTCTGACCTCATAGGTAGCAATGCATATCCTAGTAAGAGCACCAGTGGAAGGGGAAGCCCTGGGTCCTGCTAAGACTGAACCCCCAGTGAACTAGACTGGTGGGGGGAGGGCGGCAATGGGGGGAGGGTTGGGAGGGGAACACCCATAAGGAAGGGGAGGGGGGAGGGGAATGTTTGCCCGGATACCGGGAAAGGGAATAACACTTGAAATGTATATAAGAAATACTCAAGTTAATAAAAAAAAAAATATATAGAAATAAACAAAAACAAAAACAAAAAAAAAAAGATATTCTCGTCCTAATTTAGACTTTGGCTTTCAATGAATCAAGATGTGAGCCTTGTGTTTGTTCCTTTGCAGGTGCATGCCTTTTGACACTTGTAGTTCTTTAAAATATCATTCTTTATCCATGTAGTGAAGATAAAATTTTTATTTGTATATATTGCTTCTATGGAAGTGAATAAAATGACAAGTGAAATAAAAAAAAAAAGATATTCTCTTCCTGGCATCAAATTGATAATGATCATTTTAAACTACCATTAAAAGTAAGCAACCAATTGCTATAAAGCTAATTCAGACTCCATAGCCTGAGCAATCTTATTTTTTTTCACATTTACTTACTACTTACTTACCTACCTACTTACTTATTTGGGAGGCAGGGGCATGCCAATGCTGTAAGTCAGAAGGCAACTTCTATGAGTTGGTTCTTATATTCCACCATGTGGGTGGCAGGGATGGAACTCAGGTTGCTAAGTCTGGTGACAAGCACCTTTACCTGCTGAGCCATCTCCCAGGCCAGCACAGCACAGCCTATACTTTTAACCAATACATAGGACCACTATCTCCAACTACCTCTTTTACATACTTCATTGTTGTCTCAGCTGACAAAGTTAACTATGACAATCAAATGCTTTATTAACATAAAAAAAGTGATACTCCTCTAACCTACCAACTTCTTGTCAACATTAAGGTGAGGTTAGGTTCATTTCAAAGTGACTTATTTTAGCTATGCAACACAGGCTCCCAGTCACGACAAATCCTTTTCTAAATACTACAGTTTACTCTCTAAACTTCTTATGGTTTTGTTACCTTCCTATCTGGAAAGATAGATGGATAAGGAGAAATGAAGTCCAAGAGACTAACGAAACCGAGGATGCATGGTTAGTCCAAGAAACTGCCTAGATGTAGAGAGGTTATACGCTAGCATATTAAGGGAAGTTGTATCTGTGATCAAGAAGTTAGAATCTACTGTCTTTAAAGAAGTCTGTAGGAATCCATATTACTTTATTGCTAGATGGCATGACATTTTTCTTTTATTATATGCATTGAAGATTTGCCTGAATGTCTGTGGTGTGTGTGTGTGTGTGTGTGTATGTGAGAGAGCGTATCAGAACCTCTGGAACTGGAGTTACATAGACATTGTATATTTTGGATATAAGGCCCTATCAAGAAGCCTTTTTTTTTTTTTTTTTTGGAGCTGAGGACAAACCCAGGGCCTTGCACTTGCTAGGCAAGCGCTCTACCACTGAGCTAAATCCCCAACCCCAAGAAGCCATTTTTAAACACACATACACATATGTACATATATATATATCGTCGGGTGGTGGTGCAAGCCTTTAATCCCATCATTTGATTTGGAAGGCAGAAGCAGGCATATTTCTATGAGTTTAAGGCCAGCCTGGCTGACAGAGTGAATTCCAGGAAAGTCAGGGCTACAAAGAGAAACCCTATGCTGAAAAACCAAAAAATAAGGGGCTAGAGAGATGACTTGGGGTTAAGACCATTGGCTGCGCTTCCAAAGAACCCAACACCCACGTGGCAGCTCATAACTGTCTATGTAACTCCAGTTCCAGAGGTTCTGATACGCTCTCTCACATACACACACACACACACACACACCACAGACATTCAGGCAAAGCTTCAATGCATATAATAAAAGAAAAATGTCATGCCATCTAGCAATAAAGTAATATGGATTCCTACAGACTTCTTTAAAGACAGTAGATTCTAACTTCTTGATCACAGATACAACTTCCCTTAATATGCTAGCGTATAACCTCTCTACATCTAGGCAGTTTCTTGGACTAACCATGCATCCTCGGTTTCGTTAGTCTCTTGGACTTCATTTCTCCTTATCCATCTATCTTTCCAGATAAGATTAATTTTGACAGAGAACTACATCTATTTCTCTAATAACGTGAATTTCTCTTTCTATGACAACTGTACTCTGTTCTGAGATATCCTTGCCCTTTACTCCAACCCTCAGTACCGTGTGGATTTTTATAATCCTGTCATTTTTCTTAACAAGTCTGCGTCCTTCTTTCAGATTTACCTTCACATGGCAGTTGCTGCTCATAACTTTTACCATTTTTTTTAAAGATTTAAAACCAGAGTTTCCAAGAAGAATAGTGGGTTTTTTAACTGCAGGAACTTCTTTTATTTTCCAGGAAGTTACACTGAGGTTGGCTGTAAACATGTCCCTCTTGAAGCCTTCAGTTCTACTCCTCACCTCACATTTTCAGTTAGGTTTCCTACAGTAAACGTGTCAGCTCAGCAGTAGAATTCTAAGACAAAACATTACTGTTTCCAAATTCTTCAAAACACGCTTAATATTG